>NW_015508452.1:17927-18256 GCF_001515645.1 Sinocyclocheilus grahami | reverse complement strand
ATACTGTGATGTGTTAATATATTTTTTTATCTTGGTTGTCATAGACATGACCTGCTGACACAGCCACTGCATGGTAGACCGCAGGACTGCTGGGCTGTGCTGCACAGAGCCAAGAAGGACTTCTTGGCCATCCTCAGCAAGGTGTACTCGCAGCCACCGGACAAACTGACCAAGTCTGAGTGCACTTTGGTCCTTTATTACCTGGAGGCTATCGTGATGCTGAAGCATCTCCAGCGACCATGTGTGGTGGAGCACATGAAGGTGAGTCAATGATTAATAAGGTTAATGGTGACAAAAGTAACAGGCAAATTGTATAATACAGTGGACAA
>NW_015508452.1:17267-17722 GCF_001515645.1 Sinocyclocheilus grahami | reverse complement strand
AACAGGCAAATTGTATAATACAGTGGACAAAGAGACTAACACTCATAAACTTGTGTTATGCAGGTGGACGAATGGCTGAAAAGGCACAGAGATGGGCCCGGCCATTGTGTTGTGGAAATAAAAGACAACAAAACCACATCACAGCAAGTGGCCACATTTGCTCTCTGTCTGGAGGAAGAAACCGTAAGTTCATCAAATTAAATTCAAATTAATATGCACTACCAGTCAAAAGTTTGGGAACATAAAGTTTTGTTAATGTTTTGAAAGAAGTCTCTTCTGCTCACAAAGCCTGCATTTATTAAATTAAAAAAATACCATAAAAACAGTAATATTGTGAAATATTAACTCAAATTACAATAACCGTTTTCTATGTGAACATATTTAAAAATTTAACATTACATTTAAATTACATCTAAATTGTATATATATATATATATATATATATATATATATAT
>NW_015508452.1:14978-15617 GCF_001515645.1 Sinocyclocheilus grahami | reverse complement strand
TAAAGTCATTTTTGCCAAGCTGTTGTTTATTCATTCTCATTCATTTTGAGTTCTTCATGTTAATTTTATGATTCAACAATGAACAGAATTTAAACTAACTTATTTGACTTAGGTTTTGTCCACATCTTCCCTGGCCCTCAGTATCTTCACAAAACCCCCAACCAGGAGCACACAAAGGAAATGCAAATGTGCCTGGCCACTTCTTTTGTTCTGCTTAATGGCTGAAACCCAAAAGCTGCAAGAGTGTTTCTCCCTTCATTTTTTAGCTTTTAGAGGTGTATTTATACATCATGTTATTCATGAATGAAACCAAAATGCTAGTGCAAGATGAGCGTTTGTGTATTGGGACAGTAAAGAATAAAAATAACCCTGTTTGCTGTGGAGAGAACTAATTTTTAATGATTCATTCGTATTAGTGTCCTCACGTAACAGTAAGTTTAGAAGATATTGACATATTGTAACTTGCTTTGTCACAAACCATAATAGGAAACCCTGTTTTGACTGCAAAAATTGGCTTAAAATGTAAAATTAAAGGAAAAAAGTTCTAATGATCTCAGAGATTAAATATTGGAAAGTATATTCATATTCTTAAGCAAGCCCCACCCACTGCCATACCTGGAGGGCGGGCCTTTCACAGGT
>NW_015508452.1:10694-11044 GCF_001515645.1 Sinocyclocheilus grahami | reverse complement strand
CAGATCCGGCGCGGCCCGTGAATTGTGGGCTTTAGTGCTTCAGGCCTGCATATTTGTGCCAATTTTGGAATTCCGTGCATTTCTCACCAAATACACCAATGACCAGGTTGACCGATGGGTCAGGTCAGGAGTCACAAATCAGTGAGAGAGTCAAACTCATTCGAAGCGGCCACTTGATCGTGAGCTTTAGTGCCTCAGGCGTCCATATTGGTGACATTTTTGAAATTCCGCACATTCCTCATCCGCGCCAGCAGGCACGTTAACCCACTGGTCGCCCAGGATACGGAAAAGGTGAGGAGGGCATCGAGAGCCAAACCGGCGACGCACGACGAAGCTTAACGTCGAAAAAC
>NW_015508452.1:8619-9431 GCF_001515645.1 Sinocyclocheilus grahami | reverse complement strand
CCCTCCCGCGGGGGTCCCCCGAGTTATATGGGATCACTGTCCGACCCGCTCAGCTCGTGTCCTTACGGACTTCCAAAAACCAGTCACCCGGTAATTGGCTTCGTATAGGGGGCTGTGACAGGCTCGAGGCAACCGAGGAACTGGAGGGCCGCCTTTTAACCCAGACCCGCAGTCCCATGGTTTCTTAACCAACAAACCTGCCCATCGCTTCCTTTACTTATCAGAGACAAGGTTTCGCAGAGGGAACTGTAGCGGGTCCGAGTGTAGCCATAGGGGTTGGAGGGCCGCCTTTGAACCCAGACCCGCAGCCCCAAAGCTACTCTCGTACACCGGATCCAAACCGGTCGACCCACCCATCACTGACCCAACTGCTTTGGGTAATCAACTCAGTCAGCGCAACTACCCACTCCACAAAGGCCCTTGCAAGTGGCACCTTCACGTCGCATCCATGCCGACCCCGTGTCGACCGACCTATTGGATATTGAGCAACGTAATAGAGAGGCTGTTTCATGTCTTAGACAAATCTCCGTAGCAAGGGGTGTTCCTTCATTTCCTGGGCAGCGCCCCAACTGGTTGACTCAGAGGCTGTTTTTGATCGGAGGATGGAATTCGTTGAAAACCATCAGCCGTTTGGCGGAGGGTGAGAGGGCTGCACGACTGGGCTAGGCGGCACCGCCACCAGACCCCCATTACAGGACTCCGGGGCGAGCGCCGCCCAGTTCCAGCCTGCAGTTTGCTCCAGGCCAGTAAACGAGTCCAAACAGAGCCACAGGATCGAACATCTCACTGCCCGGGAGAGGGAGCAGAACCAG
>NW_015508452.1:6150-6371 GCF_001515645.1 Sinocyclocheilus grahami | reverse complement strand
TTAAGTAATAGTTTCATGAAAGTGTTTTATAGCACTTTTACTATCCACCAATAATTTAATAAAAAAAACACTCCCACTGGAAAATAGTAAAAATAATCTCAGAGAGTAAATATTGGAAATGATATTCATATTGTGAAGCACTCATTCCACTGTGTGTTGTTTTCAACTCTTTGTCCGCACATATTAACCCATGGGTTGCTCAGAAATCACAAATCAGTGAG
>NW_015508452.1:3882-4624 GCF_001515645.1 Sinocyclocheilus grahami | reverse complement strand
GGGGGAACAGGAGAAGGCCGGCCGCCCGGGACAAGTCAACTGCTTCGTGCACGCAACTCAGTTAACGCAACGACCCGTTCCCCAAAGGCCCTTGCGAGTGGCACCTTTCGCGTCGCATCCATCCGTCCCGGTGTAACCAAGTCAGTGAATATAAGGCAACGTTAGAGAGAGGCTGTTTCAGGTCGTGGACCAATCCCCTTCGCAAGGGGTGTTCCCCTGCTTCCCGGGCGCTGCATCAACCAGTTGACTCAGAGGCTGTTTTTGACCGGAAGATGGAATTCATTGAAAACCATCGACCGTTTAGCGGAGGGTGAGAGGGCTGCGGGACTGAGCCGGGCAGCGTCGCCACCAGACCCCCATCACAGGACTCCAGGGCGAGCACCGACCCCGCTGCGGCCCGCGGCTTGCTTCAGGCCAGTAGACGAGTCCAAACGGAGCCGCAGAATCCGATCCCCCGCTACCCGGAAGAGGGAGCAGAACCAGACCAACCGGGTCTCCCTCAGCGTACCTACACGGTCTAGTCCGCCGCCCCAACCAAGAGCAGTCCCATCAGAACCCACAGCTCCTTAGTCCTCACCCACCTTTCCCTGTTCGCCGGTATCCGTTTTGAGCTCAAGATGGTAGGTTGGCAAGACCCGAGAATAGCCCATACCCAGATGTCCTGAACCAACTCGCAAACACCCTACTCACACGACCACTTATAAGAGACAATCCTTAACCTTCCAACCATCAGTCACCCAGC
>NW_015508452.1:0-441 GCF_001515645.1 Sinocyclocheilus grahami | reverse complement strand
CGAGCCGTCCTTGGGACGGAACGCGGGGGTATGACTTTCCGGGTTTTCGGAAGCCCGTCTCCCATACTACCAGCATATAGGCGCTTGGGTCACAACCGACTAAATGCTCCCGACTATACCTAGGTAGTTTTTGATACTTACCGTCATCGATAGTGCGCATGAAGGATGGTCGAGCGTGCTGTACGTCTTGTGAAACCCCGTGGAGTCCATCCGGTGGGCTTGCTGCTTGTGCGGTCCCTGCGTCCATCTGGTGAGCGACACATGTTTTTAATCACTACGAGTCCCGTGCAATGTCCCACCTGCAATCTCGACCGGCCTGAGCTTATCTGACCGCACCTTCGATTCCTTTCGGGGGACGAATCCCCTGCAGAAGCCTCTCCCAGCCTAAGCCATCCCGCCCCCGCCCCGCCCCCGCCAAGACCCGAGGATCTCAACAGGGGG
>NW_015508451.1:31865-33393 GCF_001515645.1 Sinocyclocheilus grahami | reverse complement strand
CAGTAACTGTAACAGATTACAGTTACATTTATTTTGAAATTAAATTACGTAATTCCGTTGCATAATGAGTTACTCCCCAACATTGTTTTTAAAGGTGCATTGAGTTGTTCTAGCTAGCATGCGCATCTTGAGTTAAACACTGCACTGCCATCTATGGATGTGGATCAGTATCATATTCTATGTAAAGGATCTAAATTAACGTTTTATGGAAATTACACTGATACTAATAATGTCTTTTGTTAGTCTTTCTGTCTTCTGAATTCAGCCGTACAGGTACTGATTGCACGAGTCAAAGTGACAGACGACAACAACAACAAAGTTATTGTTCTCGGTGTGAACAGGCCAAGAAAGCCTCATTCTATTCTATTCTATTAAAATTTAATAATGACTAGGTGACTAAGTGGTACTTAGTCAGATATACTGATTTAATCAGACACGGTCAGGCTTGGTCTGAAAAGTTTGAGGACTGCTGCTCTAAAATATTAAGCTTGATAGCCCATCAGATTTACGTCTTTTGAAATTATTAATTTGTGTGATTTGTGTCTTTCTAGATTTATTACTGGGAGTTTCAGCTGCAGAATGAGACTGAGCGACTCCGCACTCTCTTTCTGCCGGAGCTGAGCGTGAAGCTGAAGAACTTGACTGGCTACACCAACTACATGATCAGCGTGGCTGCTTTCAACGCGGCAGGCGACGGCCCTCGCTCGCTGCCCACCAGAGGGCGCACTCAGCAAGCAGGTGATCGTCAAGTCCATGCAAAATACATCAATCAACAAGCACGGAAGTGACCTTCATGCTAAGCCCGCTTAGTCTGAAATGCTTTGGGAGAATATTCTACATCTTTGATCCCACTGTTTTCCCAAAGCTCCCTGCTGAAAAGGGTATTCATTTTCAATTGGACGGATCACATCATACTGATTGCATGAGGGCTGTGGTGTTAGACTGTGAAGGAGATGGGTTGTCTCTGAGTATTGGGGGTAGTGTGAAGGAACGGAAGCTTGTGACAGTTCGTTTAGGATGGGGAGCTGGGAACTGGGTTGGAGAAAATGGGCCACATATTGAGGAAGTGCTTTTTGGCAGGTCAGCATAAGGAGAACTGTGTTCCAAGTGATTGAGAAAAGTTAATTCAGTCTTTTCCGCTCCCTTAAAGACTGTGACAGTATAGTGAGGAAGGAACAATGAGAACAGTACAAGCGAGACTGAATCTTGGCTCAGCTTACACTAAGACACTGGGAGATGAGCCAATACGAGCCTCCGTGCCAATCTTCCGGAGGGCAAACAAACTCCTTACATTACTGCAACATTACCCTGACCTCTAACAGAAGAAGAGTGCTTAAATATACATGTGCTGAGAAGTTATTTTTTATTTATTTAATTTGTTTCTGCATCTAGCAGTATTCACCTGCCAATAGTGGCTGAATTGCTAAAAATATATAAATAATGTAGGGAAAAAATTCTTAACAGAACTGTATCTAGATAATATAGCATTTTACAACACTGTTCAAAAGTTTAATGTCTTTTTTTTTTT
>NW_015508451.1:21909-22903 GCF_001515645.1 Sinocyclocheilus grahami | reverse complement strand
CAGTTATTGTGCTGGAAAAGGCTTGAGTGACTACTTTTGCTATGGTTACCACATTGAACAAGCGTGCCCAGTTGACTATCTTGCATATTGTCATTAACCTTAGTGAGCCATTGTTTGAAAACTCTAATTTTCCAATGTAATATGTCAAATTAAAACAGTTTAATGCATGTGTCTCATCCTTTGAAGGAGTTCAGGTCTTAATTTGTGAGGTCAGACCTCCCCCAAACCCCACTGTAGTTTACACCATGCTCCAGGACTTCTACAGACACTTTTTTGGATTTGGACATATTTGCATGAACAGTGTGCAATAATAGTCTATGGCATTCTCATTATTCTAATGAACTGAAGGAACTTACAGGCAACTTAACTTGATTGGATGAAGGGATAGGTCTGCTTCGAGCTTCCTCTGGTGGTAATTGGAGAAGCCGCTTTGGGCCCATTATACTGGAATGTGCTGGGGGGTCAATGCAGAGGCCCAGGACAGAGATCAAAGAGCCTGGGCAGTAAAGGACTTCCACTTTGGATGCAGTCCTGCTAATGAGTTCCCATCAAGATGGAGCCACAAGAGATATATTTGATGGAGGTAGGAAAGGAAAGGGTTTGGTATGGGATGGAAGAGATAGAGGCGAGAGATGAGGCTGGATAAGAAGAATGGAAGACCTCAGCGCTCGTGAATAATTGAAGCTCCTCTTTGGCTGCTGAGGGGTGTTGGGGGCTGTTTGACGTGGTTCCGCTTCTCTGCTTCAACCTTCCTCAAACCTCAGCCTCCTCTGAATTTTAAACAGATAAAATGTCATAACCCTCCCCTCCCCCTGGTTCTCTTGCTTTATTCCTAGGGGCATGATTTTTGTTGGGACAACCCCTCCACCACCAAGGATTTCCATTAGTATACAGCTTGTGCATGGTCCTCTTGTTCATTTTGAGGTTGAACAAAGCATCCTGCGCTTCACCCTTGATTCCCGTTGGCCATGTTTTTTTATGAACTCTCTTGCAT
>NW_015508451.1:14607-16497 GCF_001515645.1 Sinocyclocheilus grahami | reverse complement strand
GATGACAGAATTTGCAGTTTTGGGTGAACTATCCCTTTAATAATATTCACGTGATTAAGAATGATCACTCAAAATGTCTGTGCACATGCAAATGTGTGCGCAGCAGTGTAAAGATACTGTGTGGGTCAATATCTTCCATAGGAAGTGCACATGAAATCTTCATCATTAGCATACGAGCTTCACACTGTGTTCGTTGATTTTGTACAGATGAGTCAAAAACATCATCGAGTCAGTCTCACGTTCGGGATCCGTTGCTCAGAGACTGATAAAAATGTCTGCTCTTTCAAATGACATTGTATGTATTTCTCTGAATATATTGTAGAATGTGTTTTTACGGTTCACATTTTGACATAGTGTACACATACAGTATGCTTCCGTGTATGTCAGCAGATATGCTTAATTTATTTATAATCGATTGGTTTTATACTCTAACTTAAGAAGAACAGCAGCAGTCTTATGTGGAAACTATTTTAAAGGACTTGAAAACTACGCTGATCATGATTCACAATATCTCCTGTCTTGTTCTCTGTGAGGTGACTATCACTGTACAAAACTTGATGAATTATATTGGACCAAGGCATGGTTCATATCTAAAATAAATTACTCTATTTTTCAGTGTTTTTGTTGATGTCTTGCTTTGGCTTTTGAAGGTTCAGAAAAATTACTTTATTTTTATTTTATTTTTTCATTTTCTTGAGGAAAAATGTACAGTAAATTTCGATTTACCGCATTTACCAAAGGCTTGTGGTCGGTAAAATGTTAAATATTTTTAAAAGTCTCTTATGCTTATTCAAAGCTGAATTTATTTGATAGAAAATACAGTAAAAACAATAATAGTGTCAAATACTATTACAATTTAAAATAACTGCTTTCTATTTGACTATATTTTCAAATGTAAAGTATTTTTGTGATGTAAAGCTGAATTTTCAGCATAATACTCCAGGCTTCAGTGTCACGTGATCCTTCAGAATTCATTATAATATGCTTTGCTGCTCAAGAAACATTTCTTATCATTCTCAATATTTAAAACAGTTGTGTTGCTAAATAGTTTTGTCGAAACCTTAAAATTTTCAGGATTCTTAGATGAACAGAAAGTTTAAAGGAAATGCATTTATTTAAAATAGAAATATTTTGTAACAATGTAATAGTACAAGGAATATAGTATATATAGGATATAAGAAATATATATTTTTAAACACAATAATGTAATTTTACTGTGAAATACTGTAGAAATTGTTTTGTAGAAGTAAAACGTATTCAATATAACCACATTAGATTACATAAATTGCTTATTTTTATGTATACAGGTGCATCTCAATAAATTAGAATGTCATGGAAAAGTTCATTTATTTCAGTAATTCAACTCGAATTGTGAAACTCGTGTATTAAATAAATTCAATGCACACAGACTGAAGTAGTTTAAGTCTTTGGTTCTTTTAATTGTGATGATTTTGGCTCACATTTAACAAAAACCCACCAATCTCAACAAATTAGAATATGGTGACTTGCCAATCAGCTAATCAACTCAAAACACCTGCAAAGGTTTCCTGAGCCTTCAAAATGGTCTCTCAGTTTGGTTCACTAGGCTACACAATCATGGGGAAGACTGCTGATCTTACAGTTGTCTAGAAGACAATCATTGACACCCTTCACAAGGAGGGTAAACCACAAACATTCATTGCCAAAGAAGCTGGCTGTTCACAGAGTGCTGTATCCAAGCATGTTAACAGAAAGTTGAGTGGAAGGAAAAAGTGTGGAAGAAAAAGATGCACAACCAACCGGGAGAACCACCGCCTTATGAGAATTGTCAAGCAAAATCGATTCAAGAATTTGAGTGAACTTCACAAGGAATGGACTGAGGCTGGGGTCAAGGCATCAAGAGCCACCACA
>NW_015508451.1:9986-12956 GCF_001515645.1 Sinocyclocheilus grahami | reverse complement strand
ATTTTCAGCATCATTACTCCAGTCTTCAGTGTCACATGGTCCTTCAGAAATCATTCTAACATTGTTGTTTCGCTGCTCAAGAAACATTTCTTCTTGTTATCAATGATGAAAAATTGTTACTTAAAATTTTTGTGGAAATTTTTTGTGAATAGAAAGTTAAAAAAATATATATTTCGGAATATAAAAGTCTTTACTGTCACTTTTGATCAGTTTAATGCTTCCTTGCTGAATAAAATAATAATAAAAAAAATCTAAGTTTTTATCAAAGTGGAAAAGTGCTACAATGCACATTTCCAAAATAGACTGGAGAAATACAAGCTACTACAGAAAGTGAAGGTGTAACAGATACTTTCTTCATTTTTCAATTACAGTGCAGTGATAGTGAATACGAATTGGATCCAAGCCGGCAGAAGACCCACTCCTTTGTCAACCACTACATCAGTGACCCCACCTACTATAATTCCTGGCGCCGGCAGCAGAAGGGCGTCTCTCGGCCTCCGGCGTATGGCTATGCCCAGCCCGACACGGTGGCGGAACAAGAGTCCCGACCCCACCCACCCCCGCTGCCACCGTTACCACCTCTGCTACCCCACAGCAATCCATCCCCGCAGCCCCAGGGCCAGGGCACCCTGTTCAGGCCCAAGGGCAGCCGGACTCCCACCCCGTCACTGCTGACCTCTGACAACCACAGCCAGCACACCCTGTACAGGCCCCCTAGCAGCCTGGGCACCTCCGCCCAGGTCCCGGCCACGGGATTCTCCTCATTTGTTTGATACAAGACTCTCATTCCAGTGACAACACGCCTGGGAGGGACTCCTGCAGTATTATTGGTCTGTAATTACTTATTTATATTTTTTTCCCGCTGCACCTTGTTGGACATCAAGAGCTGCTTTTGGATTTCATTTTGCCAGGTGTGCAGGTGTACTGTGGGTTTTTATGTGCGTGCAAGAGCATCGAAACGCAGACAATCATGAAGGGAATCGTTTGTTGATTGTACATTTTAAAATACATTAACTTCATCCTTCACTGAAAAAGACATTTTGTGTCCAAAATGTTTTTAAAAAACGACAAATATGACGTGACCGCATATACAGTAGAGTCCAAAAGTTTTTGAGACCATTGGGAGTTTTCGGTTTTCTTTTCAATTTTTCAAGTTTCATGTAAGTTTTAGTATTTTGAAATATTTAAGACAAAAGAAAAGACAAGGCTAACGGTCTCATACTGTTGGACCCCACTGTAAATGTTTAAACAAACTGCATTTCGCATAATGCTGCAGATTTCCAAAGCTCATCTCTTTCATTCTGTTCATGTGATATATTGCTCTGATGTCATTCACGCAGAAATCAATGACAAAAATATAGCAAAACTGTGATTTTAGTAGTGTCAGTCTCTTTAAACGGAAAAAGAGAGAGAATTTTCAACTCCTTAGAAAACAGACTTTCTCACACTTGAAATATGTAACCATAACCCGGGTTATATGTTTCACATTTTACATTATTCATAATTTACGTGTTAAAAATTAATCATAAAATTAATCATAAACCGACAGCACATTCCTAAATCCTGGGTTAATGTCACTATCAGTGTCACTGATTGGACAAAACGCAGCAACCTGTTTACATAATGTTTTTAGCATTGCGCATCCTCATATATTGCAGACTGCACTATCAAGTTTTTCTGAATGGACTTTGCAGACTATGAAGGTAAGAATAAAGCAATCTCTTCAATCCAATTCACTTGTTTTCTGTCACCATTAGACATTTTCCGCTGAAACGACTCTTATATAGCTCACAGTGTTTCCGTGAAAGCATTTGAATATGAGACATGCGATCAGGTTTTAGTTGCAAACATTCTAATGTAGCAACTTTACATGTTTGACACCGTAATGCAGATAATTAGGGTTTCATAATCACAAGTCAAAATCGTTGCTAACTCTGCTTCAAAATTACAACGTACCTTTATGTAGGTTTAAAAGGGGTGTTCAGAATATGATACCCAGGGTGACGCGCAGTGTAAAAAGCCATTTTGAGGAGGAAAAAGTATGGAATTTCTGTAGGATTCATGCAGGACCGTTTTTATTTCTTTTTTGCTTACTATTTGCTTATGTCCAGCCAAGGAGAGGCTGCAAAGGATAAGGCCTGTGTCATTATTTTCATCCTATTTTGATACATTTGGAATGGAAATTTGACTCATTATGTGACTAAATGCATTTTTTTCTATATGATTTATCGTCAGTATTGGGTCAATGTTTTTGTACAGTTTGTTGAGGATCACCACCCCTTAGTTGGTGCTACCATCATCAAACTTCAGTTTTCAAACCCATGGACAAAAAAGAAAGGCTTATGTCACTTTTCATGGAAAATAACACCCTATTCCCAAGATATAATCAAACAATGCAAACTATATTGATGTATTAATCATGCATTTGCATTAAGCAAAGTGTAACAAATGTGAATTTGTGCCAATATCAGTCTCAGAGAGTTTTTCTGCTTCTTAAACCAACTGGACACTGAGAAGCAGAAAGGGAAACGTAATTTTATAGCGATATGGAATTTCAATACAAGGCCACTTGCATTTATGTTAGCAAATGATGTCTCATCTATAATGTCTTCGAGGATATAATAATGCGTTTGGAAAAAGAAAATAATGAGTATCTTAAAGGTATAGTTTACCCAAATATTGTGTCATTTACCCTCACACAAAATTAAAAATTGTTCCAAACCTGTATGAATTTCTTTCAGTTGTTGAACACAAAATAAGTTATTTTGAAGAATTTTGGTAACCAAACAGTTGACGGTAGCCATTGACTTCCATAGTATTTTTCCATACTATGGAAGTCAGTAGCTACCGTCAACTGTTTGTTTACCAACATTCTTCAAAATATCTTCTTTTGGGTTCAACACACACACACACAAATGAGTAAATGATGACAGAATTTGCAGTTTTGGGTGAACTATCCCTTTAATAATA
>NW_015508451.1:8952-9976 GCF_001515645.1 Sinocyclocheilus grahami | reverse complement strand
TATATATATATATATGCTTCGTTTTCTTCACAATACAATTTCGTATGTCTTTCTTTGATTTTAGGCTGAAATATAACCCGGACGTGTTCGTCCGTGTGACCGTTTTTGTAAAGTTTACCAAAATAGGGACGCTTAAAGTGGCAAAGCAGCCAGTCAATAGTACGCTAGATGTATTAATTGTCCTGTGTCTTTAAGCGCGGCGTGTATAGGGGCGTGTCTAATATAAAGAAGGGGCGGAGTTGAATGAATCGTTGCACAGAGCGGTGAGTTTACTGCAGAGCTTGACACAGGAAGGATGCGGGCGGCTGTCTGTGTGTATCGTCACAACTGAGAGATACATGTGTTACCTATAAAGAAACAACAGAAAAGAGCACGGGGAAATATTTAGCTCAAACAAACAGAAAGGCTTTGTAATACACCCGGGGGATAAAACCACAAGCTGCACAGCGAATGGATGCACCATTGCAAACAGTAAGTTTGAAAGTTCACTTTAAAGAGAGTGAGCTATTTTACACAATTAAAACCTGCACGAATAGCGATTATTTCAGCCCTTTCGTGAACGTAAAATTGTCTAATACAAAGTCAAATCAAATTGAGCCATTATTTAGTAGGTGGCAGCCTATTGGGTTAGGTCAAAGTTTTTGTTTAGTTTGAGACAAACCACTCATTAGTTTGCTCTGTACTAACATGAGACCTCCATCAGTCTTCAAAGCCATGGTCGAATAAGGGAGGGTCACCAGTCTCTCCGTGGAAAGCTGTTTATCATAAATGGTTCTCCTTACAATATAGAATTAAATAATGCAACTGTTAACCATTTGCATAAAAAGGTTTCATTTCCGTTGATAGAAGCGCATTCTGTGTGTTCATTGTTTATTTCTATGAAGATCATCATCATCGCTGCTCCACATGGTCAGCTGGATCATTGTTCTTTATGCGCTCGTGCGCTTCACGCTACACTCGAACGCTCTTAAATATTGATTTTCTCTCTCTTGTTCTCTATCAAGAGCTCACATTTGCTCAATCA
>NW_015508451.1:0-1127 GCF_001515645.1 Sinocyclocheilus grahami | reverse complement strand
CCCCACAAAAAACAGACATAATTTATATATACAGTAAATGGTAATTTCCTTCCCTGATTTTAGCTCTCTGATTTGAACAGTCTGTTCGAAGGAGCGTTTTTACTATAATAGCCACCGAGATGAACTAATCATGAAAAGTGCTGATTATTGCATTATATTTAGAATTACTCAAGTTGCAGCACAGCACTACAGCCAAACAGTCATGTGTACAGAGCACACTATGCAGACCTGAAGAAAATTGCACCAAAATACTCAATTTAAACTTCTCTGTATTGTGCCTAAACACATGGATTATGACTGAAATAATTTTTACTATTCGTATCCTTTCCATTTGGTTTCTTTCCCGCTTATATGCCTTTTTATGGCTTCATTCATTCAGTTGTATTCACAGTTGCCGCACTCGGCGCTCCTGTAAAAGTGATGTAGAGTGTGATGAAATAAAGAGAGGAGTGTCTAGACGAAATCTGAACACAAGTGGTCACAGGAGATGCATTTAAAATGCATGTTAAGACCAGCTGTAAACGCTAATGCGTCTCGGCTGACCACTTGTGATCAGTTCACTGAAAATGCATCTTAATACCAGGTAGAAACTACTTAGCAACCGTTTTGTGTTAATCTTTTGTACCACAATTTTTGTCTTTTATATGTCAAATTTATTAAATATCAGAATATCTGATGGTAGGGGAAGGTGCATTGTGTGAGTTACTAGGTAGTTGTAGAGGCATTTCTTTGTTGTTATTAGAGCCCGACCGATATATCGTTTTGCCAATTTTATCGGCCGATATCAGCCTGTCGCCGATATATCTGTCGCCGATATACTTTTATTTTTTTTACACAACATTTAACGATGATATACGCTTTTTAAATGGTGTAAGTACTTAGTTTGTCCAGCAGAGCGCGCTTCATTGTTTGCTTGCGATGCAGAAAACGCGGACGGAATCGCGGAAATATTGGATTGGATTGGCAGTAGCTTGCTTGCCCCTACACAGTTACCTTGTTTATTTTCTTAATTCAAGTTATTTATTTTGTTTTAAAGTTATTTATAATAAGTGAAGTGAAGTTTACTATTTAGTGCACTGATATCAGACTCATTTTGGATAATAAAGTTTATTGTTAAATACCCTGCC
>NW_015508450.1:22603-22906 GCF_001515645.1 Sinocyclocheilus grahami | reverse complement strand
GCTCCCTTCCTCTCCAGAGTCCAACTCCATCAAGGGCACTGAGGTTTGCCTCTGAACATAATTCCATTTTCTTCATATCAAAGGGAGTAGAATGACCTTTATATTTTTTGTTACATCCCTGCTTTCTATATTAAAATATTTAATTTGTCAAACTTAAGGATAATTAATATGAACTAGTACAGACAAAAAGGTGATTAAAAAAGACGAAAATTTAAAAAGAAAACTAAATTTTTTTTAAACTAAAATTAAAACTAAAAGTTTGATGTTATATATATATATATATATATATATATATATATATAT
>NW_015508450.1:21180-22090 GCF_001515645.1 Sinocyclocheilus grahami | reverse complement strand
ATGTTTTTGAACTTTTAGGACTCCTTTATGAATAGAAAGTTCAGAAGAACAGCATTTGTTTTAAATAGAAATCTTTTGTAACACACTAAACATTTTTGCTATCACTTTTGATAATTTTAATCCTTCGCTGAATAAAAGTATTAATGTATTTAAAAAAAATCTTACTGACCCCAAGCTTTTGAACAGTAGTGTTGGCTCCTTAATTCTTATTCAATCTTGTTTTTTTGAATTTGTATTATCTAAATTATTATTATTTTTTTTACTGAATTTGTATGACTTTATCAGGTGCATTCTGAATACAACAGACGGATTCAGAACGCTGACATGCTGGAAACACACATCATACAGGCCCGTCTGCAAGCTGCTGCAAAGGAGGAGCATGAACACAACAGAATCATGGAAGAAGTGGGTGAGGCCTACCGTCAGCTGGGTCTTCCCCCAGGTAGGTTTCTTTAGTTGTTTATTTAAACAACCATTATTTTTACTATCCATAGTGTGTCGTCAGTTAGTTAGTAGTCTTATGACCCAAAAACCAATCTAAACAGAAGAATCCTCTATGTCTCCAAAGTTAAATCAGCTTTCAAGTGGTGTGTGGACAGTGAGCTTCTCAGGAGCAACAACTTGATTTGCCCACTGGACTATACAACAGTGCACACCCCAGATGTTAAAAGCCCAAAAGGTAATTTTTCTCTGACCTATAAATTTAAAAAAGATTTAAACAATAAGATTATGCATCATAATACTGTAATTTTCCCATTTTTCGCAGGCAAGTTTACTCCAGGCTTTGCCCAGCCAACTATCTCTTATAATATGCACATTCTCACCGAACCACAGGATGATGGTTACACTCCTCTCCCCCCACCTGCACATACGGCCCAGAGCCTGCTGGAACAATCAGAGGAGACACTCA
>NW_015508450.1:16299-17713 GCF_001515645.1 Sinocyclocheilus grahami | reverse complement strand
GTCTCTCATCATGCCAGGGAAGAGGCCGGAGAATGTGGGAAAAGGCATGAAAAACACTGGAAGAGAAAGGTGTGCCTGTGCTTTTGATTTTAATATGTTTTCTTTTGGAAGATCATACTTATAGATACACTCGATATTAATTTATTTGATGTCTAATTTCTACAACCTCTATAATTAGCTAGTATAATTAGTATATTAATTATTTGTTTTAAAATTATTTATTTTCTCATCTTTCATTGGTCAACAAAAAGTTGGCCACATCACCTTTAAATAATGAATGTCCTATCAAATTCAAAGCAAATAGACTGCTTTATGAATTTTCTTTTAATCCCTATAAGCCTTGTCCTTTGTTGTTGCACTGTTTGTATTTTGGTCAGCTTTATTCAACCATTATTGCCATAATATTTGTGCAGCTTGGGTAGGGGAAATATGATGCACATGAACACTCAAGAAACAGGTCACACCCTTTTGTCTGCCATGTATTATAAATGCTGACCTGTATGTATTGTGATATATTTTTTCGTTTGGCTTCGTATGACATCTAAAAAGCACAACGTGCAATTGCAAACCAGCAGAATGGATTATTCTATGAGTATAATCAGCCATGTAGCCTATATAAGTTTTTTATTTGTCTTATTGTCTCCAAGCACATATCAGCATGCCAGGTGGAGGTAATCAAAGAGAACATTGAAAACTGGATTCCAAATGAATCACTCCATTGCCTGTTTCACTTGTCTGGCCCAACTGAAATGTCTTTGGCCATTTAAATGAGGACATTTTCCCTTCACAGCGGCCAGAAGAATCACAAGACTATCGAAATGCCTCAGCTGACTCTTTCTGTATTTTGAGTCAATGGGTTCTGTGTAGTTACTGTTTTCTGCTTCTTGGTAGTCGACAACAGAACAGAAGATCCCGTTTGAATGAGATACTTCATAAAGTGTGGCTGGGCAGTTGATACAAAGCATGTACGCCAAGAAATTAGATTCAAATATTTGACTGTAAATGGGAAAGTATATATTTTAGTTACTGTGACTGGTTTTTAAACCCCTTTTCCTGTGGTTAATTTCTAAATGCACAAATGTATTCTGTGAATTAACACATGATTCTGGTTTACTGCACATAAACTGATGGACAGTTATATGACAAAACTACTGCATTCTATTCTGTTTATTTATTTGGGTATACTTATTATAAGCTCATACATGGCAAATTATTGTCACAAAATTCCCTTTCTGTCTTAAGTCCTGGTCCCATCTTCACTGCGAAACCACCTGTGATCATCTTCTCTGACTACAGAGTAGGACACGTCTACGAGGTATAAAAGCACCTTATATTTCATTCATTTTGGTCCATTTGAATAAATAATTATATTACACAGTGTTGGGGAAAGTTACTTTTAAAAGTAATGCATTAC
>NW_015508450.1:8172-15094 GCF_001515645.1 Sinocyclocheilus grahami | reverse complement strand
TTGAACACAAAAGAAGATATTTTGAAGAATGTTGGTAACCAAACTTTTGCTGTTAGCCAAAAAAAAAACACTATGGAAGTCAATGGCTACCAGCAAACGTCTTCTTTTCTGTTCGATAGAAGAAAAAACTTATACAAGTTTGGAACAACATGAGGGTCAGTAAATGATGACAACATTTTCATTTCTGGGTGAACTATCCCTACAACTGTTATAAAATAAAATAAAAATATATATATAAATGTAACCCTTATTTTATAGTTGCCAAAGCAACATTTCTCATTTTCACTTAGTTGAATAATACTTTAGTATTTACCCTGCAGCTCGAGGAGGCAGAATAGGGAAACAGTGACATCTATTGTTAAAAATGTGAATAATTACTACCAGTGAATTTCTGCTTTGAGATCAAGATAAGAAATTGTGTAACAAAGCTTTATGTTTCACAGGCAGGTTCCCTGGTGAGGGGGGAATTGTCGCTCCTGGAATGAGTTGCCAGTATATGGTGCGTTTTGCTCCAGACTCTCTGGCTGACTATGAGGACGTTCTGGTTGTGGAGATGCAGTTGCCGTATCCTCTCATTATACCGATAGAGGCCCACAGACCACCTCCAATACTCAGTTGTGAGTCATAAACTTAACTCTTTCAACATCTAGATCTTAAAGGGATAGTTCACCTAAAAATGAAAAAAACAACAATGAAAGTCAACTGACATTCAAAATATCTTAATTTGGCTTGTTTTGATATTGATCAATAATAATGGCTTTAAAGTTGAATCATTGCCTCTCCTCTTTCTGTGTGCCAGTGCCTTCTGTCATGGATTGTGGTTACTGCCTGGTGGGAGGGGTGAAGTTTATGGAGGTTTTATGTCGGAATGAAGGATTGAGTGCAGGAACATTCTGTGTTATGCCTAGGAAACAGTGGCCTGCCTCAAGCCTTAGGGTAAGCAAGCAAATTTCAACATGAAATCTCATTCAGTTCATAGTTAAGATTCCTTTCTGTGACAGTATTATTATTTATGAATTCCAGTAAATCTCATATTTTCTACTCTTCATATTTTTTTTTATAATCTGCGGGGTTAAATACACTATTGCACACTTGAACCTTCTTTTATCTGAACATTTTAAATTGAATACAAACAATGTCTTAAAGTGAAAATGAAAATAAAATCTATTTTCAGAATGCATGTTTTTGATCTTATTGTGAACTATTAATTTTCTACATTTTTGAGCTCGTAATTTTGTAAATTTTGTAAAATCATAAAATGTAATTATTTTTTGCAAAATGATCAGAACTTGATAAAATAACTGACTGGTGACTTATGCCGGACCAGGGGCGATTCTAGGATTTTCATTTTAAGGGGGACACACACACACACACACACACATCTGTTTACTGTAGGCTACACACATAGTACAACCCTCTTTCCTTAGCTCAAGTATGTAAACCTCTTTGCCATATGCACTGAAAAATGTATTACATTGAAAGTTAAATTTTCAAATGAAAATGGCAACATGATCGTTTTATACAGTATGCGTTCATATGTGCTTCGTTTTCGCTGGAGGAAACAGCTGTGGTGTGAGGAGGGGTGAACGCAGCGAAAAACTTAGGCTACAACCAATTGATATTTTGTAAACCGTATTTATGACAAAGAACAAAACTGCACAGATGCAGATATTACAACAATCTATTGTTAAACACACACCTTGTCCTCTGTTTCTCGCTCTGCGCCGCTGCTGTCTGCTGATTGAAAAAGAACGCTATAGCCCCCCTAAAAATGGCCTAGTGACGCCCATGTGCCGGACTTCTCCAATCATTTAGTTCGCTTTAAAAATGGCCTGTTCTTCCTCCATTGAATCAACAACCGACAGAAGTTCCCATCCTACTTTTTTGTTTTTCCGATACTCCGTTTCACTTGGATGTATGTCACAATACAGAAGAAAAGATCTGTCACTACTTCTGTTACATTGTGACTTTAACCTTTGTTGCTTTTGGTCTGTCTTAGTAAATTGTTAACCATCATAAGTGGTAATTCTGTGTGTGTCTCAGTCTGCAGTGAAGTCTACTTTCGCAGAACAGCCTCCCTTTGCTATCAGTCCCTCTATTTTCGGTCTTCTCCCTGGACAGGCCACTGTCATAGAGGTTAGATGTTGCTGACTGCACATTTTTAGATCTTTATCTTTACTTTACAGAAGACGATGGATGTGAAAAACAATGCGTGAGTTCCCTGCACACATCTGTGTAAACACAGAATAGTATGTACAGCAGATACTTACTGGCATGTTTGTAAATCATATTTTCGTTTATGTGTAGACACTTGGAGCTCCCGTACCACTGGCAGATCATGAAACCCAACCTTCAATGTCTGTTGCCTGAAGAGACTCTAGACCCCTCCAGCATTCAGCATCATCTTGATACAGACAGTGTGTTCAGCATTACTCCAGTCATGGGCATCCTGAGCCCTGCACAGGAACATGAGTTCCTGCTCACATACTGTCCAAAGGATGTATGTGCACTCACACATATACGCACACTTATACACATGTGCACACCTTTACTTTACTCTGAACCAGGGGTATTGTTGTTAACTAAAACTAAAACTAAAACCATAAAATTTCATTAGTTTTAATAAAATAAACATTAATTGAAATTACTAAAAATGTAATTAAAATTAAAATGAAAACACAAACTGTAAAATAAAAACTACCACAGTGTCTGCCAGTTGGCGATCATGGATGTTCCCGATCCACCCAGAATCAGTGATGATGGGTAAAATGAACTTTACTTAACATTTGATATTTGAATTTAAAAGTAATTTAGGATAAATTTTTCAGTCAATAAGCACGTCATGTAGAAACTTCTGTGTGCTGATTTACAGGATGCGTCTCAACACAGCTCTCCATGTAAAGGATGTGACTGCTTTAGAGATTGAAATGAAAGGTTCTGCTGAGCCGTATAAGATCCTTCTTGAGCCGTATGCTGTTTTAATATCAGGGGAGACTTACATACACAACACAATCCGCAAGAGATTCAAGGTAGCACTGAGTGCAGAGGTCAAATTGACGCTGAAGTTCTTTCTTAATTCCCAAGTTTGCATCATAAAATGTTTTTGAAGCTCAGACATGTGTATGTTTTGTGTGTATGTGTGTGTTTTAGATGTGGAATCACAGCAAATCAGTCATTCACTTTGAATGGGAGCGTATTATTGACAGTCATGCAATTGAAGTGGAGCCTTCAATAGGAGAAATAGGTCAGAACATTGCAGTGTATCAGTAAATTAATGTAGTATGAACAAACAGATATACTGTTCAATCGTCTGGAGTCAGTAAGATTTTCTTAAAGAAGTTAATACTTGTATGAAGGACACATAAAGTTGATTAAAAGTGACAGTAAAGGCAGTTATAATGTTAAAAACGATTTCTATTTCATCGCTGTTCTTTTCAGGATTCAAAGAATCCTGAAAAAAAATCTATGACTGTTTCAACGAAAATATTAAGCTGCACAACTGTTTGCAACATTGATAATAACAGGAAATGTTTCTTGAGCAGCAAATCAGCATATTCGAATGATTTCTGAAGGATCATGTGACACTTGCCAAAGACTGGCGTCATGATACAAAAAATTCAGTTTTGCCGTCACAGGAATAGATTACATTTTAAAATATATAAAAATAGAAAACAGTTATTGTAAATTGTAATAATATTTCACAATATTGCTGTTTTTACTGTATTTTATGATCAAATAAATGTGTCCTTGGTGAGCATGAGAAACTTTATTTAAAAAAAAATCTGACAGACTCCAAACTTTAACGGTAGTGTATAAGTCTATTAATTAATAAACAAATTACACAAATAAATGATTTCTAACGTGTGCTTGCTTACAGAGATGAATGAGTGTTTCGACATGGAGCTGGTTCTGACTGGAAGCGATCCGGGTCATTTTAACTCAGCACTCACATTCAGCACCATCCTAAAACTATAGGGCTGGCCATTGAGGTCACATTTAAGGTGTTTGAATCCATCTCCCAATGATTTATACTCCGTATGCTATGTGGAGGCCATCACAAATGTTCTCTTTAGCAAATTATGTCTTACCGTTTCATTCAAATTCAGTATATTTAATATGGTGTCTCAGGGTGCGCATTGCTCAGTGAATGTGCCCAGTCTGGATTTTGGTTTGCTGCAAATGGGAAGTGAGAGAATCTCCACCATTGATATCACCAACAACAGCCTGCTAGATGCCCACTGGAGCCTAGAGGAACTGTCCCACACCCAGCTGCCAATCAAGGGACTGGTACAACACCCCATTTACGCTTCTTCGAAATCAAGTCAAGGGTTTAAACTTATTGGTATTATGTATTAAATGTTATTAGTATTATAAATCGGCACACAGATGTATATAAATATAGAGTGTGGATATTTTTTTTCAAAAGCAGTTTTTTTTATTTTTATCTCCTTTTCTGCATTTGTGTTCAGGTGTATATGAATCCAAATAAAGGTGTGCTGCCTCCCCTGGCGTCCTGCAGTGTGGATGTGGTCTTCAGGGCCCTGTACTGCCAGCGTTTTGAGTCAGTCCTGCAGCTTACTGTGCTCAACGGCACTGGCTGGTGAGGAAATGAATCACATCATTTGTCATATTGTGTCTGAGCTACAAGAAGAGAATACTACAGAAATGTTACCTAATGAAAAGCAGTCATTACTTTTGAGTGAAGGTGTACATTTGTTTGTCTTTAGTCATCTCTCTGTACGAGCAGTCGTCCAGTCTCCTCAGGTGTGCTTGGTGAGCTGTGAGCTGGTGTTGGCTGATCTGTATGTAGGTGTTCCACAGACAGACAGTGTTACCTTGTTTAACCAAACACTACTGCCAGCCCACTTCACCTGGAGCAAGGTGAGACAGTTTATATATTGTGTTTATCTCAAGATGTTTTTATCTTGTTAAAAAAAAAACAAGCCAGTGACGATAGTTTGGAAAGAATGTGAAGTGATGTTATCCCGTGATGTGGTCATAACTCACAGAAAATAAAATACACATTTATGTATTGCAAATGTGCTTTTGCGTAATATTTCATTCACTAGGCGTCAGTATAATTCCCTAAATGAAGCCAAATTAATGAATCTTACAATGTCTGTCAACCAGTCAAAAGAATTCAGTATTGCTGTGATATAATGTTGTGATATTGTACAAGTTAGACCAAGTATTATTTTTCTAGTCATTCACATAGTGTTCCAAACTTTAACTTTAACTTCAAACTTCTTCTCAGCTCCAAGGTGCACAAGCTCATCTCTGCTCTGCAAGCTTCAGCCCCTCTGCAGGCACTCTGGAGCCCAATGCCAAGACAGAAGTCTCTGTCTCATTCACTGCTCACACTGTTGTATGTACTGCTACTGTAACACCCACAGCTTAATATAAACTAATCATCTGTTGATATTCAAGCTCTAGCGCAATATATTTTTCCAAACATTATTGTGAATAAGACTTTACGTTTTTAGGAGGAACTGACTAAAGTGGCTGCAGCTTGTGAAGTAAAAGGAATGGAGAGTCCATTGTTGCTGGGCTTTTTTTCTAAAGCCAAACCTCTCAGAGTTTCCTACTCACTGCCTTCTGATTGGTAATGCCACAAATACCTCATATTCACATTTCCCTGGACTTTGGTCTTTTTATTAGCTTTTTTTAATCAAGACATTGTTGCAGTATCACTGTCTTTTTCACTGTTACATATTTAGTGTTAATTCAAGGGATGCCGATCACCAAACAATCACACTGGACTTCAGTGAGCATGAGCCAGTCGTCATTGGCAAATCTATCAAACGGCAGTTGCTGATAACTAACGACACCGCTATTACTGCTCCGTTCACTGTTGAAGCAGAGTACTTTACTGGATGCTGTCCTTCACAATTGGATGAAAACTCTGAAAGGTACAGTATATATCTTTATTCTTCATTCATATCTTTATTCTGAATTCTTTTAGTATTAATACAAACATATTTTTAAAAAGACTAACGTTTAATTAACCATTAATATAGCATTTGGGGTTGATTTTTTAAAATGTTTTTAAAAGAAGTCTCTTATGCACACCGAGGCTGAATTTATTGTAATATTACGAAATATCATTACAATTTTAAATGCATGTTCCTTCAGAAATCATTCTAGTATGATTTGGAAACATTTCTTCTTATTATCAATGTTGAAAACAGGAGCGGTGCACCTCTCCACTCTGTCCAGGCCAAAAAAATACAGCAAAAAGCATATGATGGTTGGTGGAACCTATTCTTTTGTGCTCTACAGTATCAGTGAAAGTGAAACAGCAAAGTCAAAAACGCAATTTCTTTCTTTACTTCCAGAATTTGTAAACTGTCTTCTTTCCAATGGGAGAGGTGCAGCATTCTTTGTTGAACCGAACAGTGGGATGCTCGGCCCATTTGAGACTCAAGCCATCAATATCACTGCTCTCACCAATATGTGGGGGAATTATCAAGACAAGCTCATATGTAAAGTATGTCACAAAACAATCAAACATCTTGTTTCATTATAAATATTTTACCTTTCTCAAATTGAACAGTTGAGTTACAGTGAATTCTGACTTTCAGGTTGGAGATCTAGATCCAACTCCCATTCCTATCCAGATGTCTGTGAGGGGCTGCCCCATTTACTTTCAGATGATTGGACCACAACCTGACAACCAGAACCAGGGTCCAATTATACGGTCAGTGTACTTATAGGATACTTTAGATGTTGCAGTTTACTCGCAAAGACAGTTCTTTGATATTTATGATTGACAGATTTGGAAGCCATGTTTCTGGAGGAGACACTGTGTCACGCTCTATTACGGCTCATTAACACCAGTCCGTATGGTGAGCCATTCCACTACATTGAGTTCACAAATGTACACACATCATGTCATTTTCTGAAACCTCTCAGATATCCGTAT
>NW_015508450.1:1051-3319 GCF_001515645.1 Sinocyclocheilus grahami | reverse complement strand
TTTTTTTCAGGATTCTTTGATGAATAGAAAGTTCAAAAGAACTGCTTTTATTTAAAAAAATAAATATTTTGATCAATTAAATGCATCCTTTCTGAATAAATATATTAATTTCTTTAAAAAAAAAAACTTACTGAGCCCAAACTTTTGAAAGGTAGTATACCTAGCATTTTAACACACACGTTTCATGCATAATAAATCATTTTTATTCTAACAAATGAGATGCATTACAAACCTTTGCAAATTACACTGGTCCTCAACAAAACTTATTTTTTTATTTAAAAAGCTCTTACAGATACAAGCATGTTTGTTTCCTTGATCTGTTATCACAGTTGAAATGCAAGGCACTTTAAAGAGAGATCTGAATGTTGAACATCCTCAAAAGTAAGGCAAACACCCACTGATACGCACTAAATAAGACGTGTACTCTTTCTGCTTGTGTTTACAGTTAAGACTTCTAGCAGCTTGATTAAAAAGAATTTGTGACTTGTTAGTTTCGCTGTGTGTCATCTGGAGATCTGCATCTTGGGATTTTGCGCTAGGGCTTTTATCACTGGCCAGGATACTCGAAAACTGCAGCCGCTCCCATTCCAGTCCCAATGCACATGGACACCACGCCATACCCTCTGCAACAAAAAACACTACACTGTAAGTGGGAAAAGGAATAATCTTTTTTATTTCCAAGATTAAAGCCTGTATAGTTAGGCTTAAAGTAATGTATTAGGGCCATATTATTTCAGCAGTGGGAAAAAAGGGATGGAATCGTGGAATTCAGACATAAAAACTGAATTTATTGTAGAATGGAATCCAGAAAAATTCAAATGGAAAAGTCAGAATTTGTGAAAAATAAACAGAATTTAGGGGGATGGGGGATATTTCATAGGACCCTTCTGTATGATTTTTTTATGTGCGTTCACCTCTTGCGTCTGCGTTTGAGCTCATTGAGCACAGTCACGACCTGTCGAGCACCAGTGCAGCCCAGTGGATGACCAAGAGCAATGGCTCCTCCATTAGGATTCACTTTCTCCATAGGAATGCCCAGTTTTTCCACACAATACACAGCCTAGGAAAATTGGGAAAGCTGCTGTTCTTAATAACAGGAAAGTAGTGGAATAATTTAGGGAAATCCAAGAAAATCTATAAGTCACCTGACTGGCGAATGCTTCGTTGATCTCAAACACATCAATATCATCCACAGTCAGCCCTGCACAAGCAAATGCAATAACACGCCTCATTTACAACCATTATTTTGGAATAATGAAAATGAGATCTCTTTCAATACATTTAAGCATGAGTACTATTAGAATATAAATGGCTCATTTGAGCCTAGAGGTACAGTGAGAGCAACTGTACTCTCACCAGCCTGGTTGAGGGCTTCTGGGATGGCATAGGCTGGGCCAATGCCCATAACGTCTGGTGGAACACCCACCACAGCGCACGCCCTCAGCACACCAAAAACAGGAAGTCCCAGTTTCTCCACTGTAGATCTCCGCCCAATTAGCACCGCTGCTGCGCCATCACTCACCTGACTGGCATTACCTGCAATGGGAGCGGAAGAACTGAGTTATGAAATTTAACGTCCTATTTCTTTTTTTAAAAATTCTGCATATGCACACCCGCTGTGGTGCTGCCGGTTTCTTTAAATGCTGGACGCAGTTTGGCAAGGCCTTCTAAGGTAGTCCCAGGCCGGATCCCATCATCCTTTGTGACAGTAATCGTGCGCTCAGTTCCATTTTCGTCTACAAATTTAGTAGTGACTGGTGTGATCTCTTGCTCAAACAAGCCCTTTTTCTGTGCCATGGCTGCCCTAGTGTTATAAAAGTCCACAAATAATTAGTACTTTGAGCTGTTTTGAATGCATTTTTGTTAAATACCAACAACTAGAATGTATAAACTATCCATAAATGTCATGGCAGCAACTACTTTTGTTGGGAACTGAGAGCAAAGCGGTCCTGTTTTTCCCTAGTGATGCCAAATCTCTCAGCAACGTTCTCTGAGGTTATTCTGAAAGAAAACACACAGAAAACTAAGAAAAAAAAGTATATTTTAATGTAAATATAAAAACAGTATAAAAGAATAACATGCATACCCCATGGGAATGATGCAGTCTCTGGCTTTCTCATTGTCCATCAGTCGGGGGCTGATGTCTCCAGGGTTATTTGGTGAACGAAGGGACATGCTCTCCACACTAGCATAAAAAAAACAATAAAATATAGACATGCACATATACACACAATTAAAAATAACATTAATAAAATTAAAAAAAAAATT
>NW_015508450.1:0-440 GCF_001515645.1 Sinocyclocheilus grahami | reverse complement strand
GAAAATTTGCTGAAAATGTACTCACTCTCAGGCTATCCAAGATGTTAATGAGTTTGTTTCTTCATCGAAAAAATTCGGAAATTTAGCATTACGTCACTTGCTCACATGTGGATCCTCTGCAGTGAATGGGTGCCGTCAGAATGAAAGAATCAGCTGATAAAAACATCACAATACTATACAAGTAATCAACACGACTCCAGTCCATCAATGAATGTCTTGCGAAGCGAAAAGCTGTGCGTTTATAATAAACAATTTCATCATGAAGGCGTTTTAACTTTAAACCACTGGTTCTGGCCAAAATCCATAATAACGCTTCTTCCAGTGAAAAGTTCATCCCCTGTTGTCCTCTCACATCAAATTCCACCAACATATTTGTTTAGATCAGTTTTGGAAATGGTGTAAATGGTGCTTGATCTGTGCATATTTCTCTCCTGATTCAG
>NW_015508449.1:19133-22910 GCF_001515645.1 Sinocyclocheilus grahami | reverse complement strand
TAACTGCATAGCAACATTCCCGCTCAGAACAAATTAGCAACTGGATAACTACATATTTGTAAAAATGCCCAAACACCTTAGCAACCGCATAGCAACACCTTGTCAACTAAAGGGAACAGCATAGCATTGCACGGCACAATATATTAGTCTAGTTGATATTTAGTCATTCCAAATCAGTGCGATCTTCAGTTTATCTTCCTGTTTTCCCTTCATTAACTGATCCAGTGTGTGGATCTCTCGTGAAGCACTCGAGTGGACAGCCCGAAGTTTAACTGAGCAATTCAATGTCATATAAGACTCATATAAAGTGAGGTCTAGAGTTCAGCTGACGGTCATAAAGCAGTTCCAGCTTTTACAGCGGCATCCAGTGAGAGATGCAGGCAGAGCGGAGCATATGGCGTCCCATCTGGGGATCATGTCCTGTTCGATTCGTTCACGGGAGCCAGTTTGTAACGAACGCTAGACAAGACGCCACCGTCCGCACGCACTACACTGCTGTTGTGTTTCCTTTTACATGTCAGTCTGTCCATCAAAGCTCTCAGTGACGTGATTCTTCTGCTGTCGCCCCGTCGGTTTAGCTTTCAAGTTGAGCGTACGTCCTCCTCTGCCTCTTTAAATCTCTTTTCTGTCTGTATAGGGGCCGCGTCGGCCCTTATAGCGGCTCCATTAGCCGTAGTTTCATGAAGCATGTGTTCTTCTATACAGCAGGGTAATTACGTGAGGTGATTACATGCATTCTGAGAGGCTGAACAGATGAAAGTGCTGCAGTGATTGTGAGGAGAGGCCCGTCTTTAACATGTCTGCCATTTACAGCTACAGGCTTTAACGCGCTGAACGCTGGAATCTGTACAGAGGTTTGAATAGTCACTCTAATTCTGAGCTGACAGTGTTATTTAATATTTATAACATTTATTTATACTATTTTGAATTGGCTTTTATTTGTATATTTTCAGATTTCATTTTAAATTCGTTTTTAATTTTGTTTCGTAATTTTTCTTAGTTTTAGTAGTTTTTATTTGTATTAGATTCATTGGTCTGTAAAAAATTACCTACCTATTCTGCTAGAGAGAGAGAGATGATAGATAAAAATTGCTTGGAACTATCGCGGGGAAAAAATCGCGAACTATCCGAACTATCGCAAAAAAAAAGTGCTCAGAACTATCGCAAAAAAAAAGTGCTCAGAACTATGGGAAAAAAAAAAATCACTCCCAACTATTGCAAAAAAAAAAAAATTGCTCCGAACTATTGCAAAAAAAAATTGCTCAGCACTATCGCAAAAAAAAAGTGCTCAGAACTATCGCAAAAAAAAAAAATCGCTCCCAACTATCGCAAAAAAAAAAAAATTGCTCCGAACTATCGCAAAAAAAAAGTGCTCAGAACTATCGCAAAAAAAAATTGCTCCGAACTATCGCAAAAAAAAATAATCGCTCCCAACTATCGCAAAAAAAAGTGCTCAGAACTATGGAAAAAAAAATTGCTCCGAACTATCGCAAAAAAAAAATATTTGCTCCGAACTATCGCAAAATTAAAAAAAAATTTGCTCCGAACTATCGCAAAAAAAAAAGTGCTCAGAACTATCGAAAAAAAAATTATCGCTCCCAACTATCGCAAAAAAAAACATTTGCTCAGAACTATCGAAAAGAAAAAAAAAATTGCTCCGAACTATAGCAAAATTTAAAACAAATTTGCTCCGAACTATCGCAAAAAAAAGTGCTCAGAACTATCGAAAAAAAAAAACGCTCCCAACTATCGCAAAAAAAAAATTTGCTCAGAACTATCGAAAAGAAAAAAAAATTGCTCCGAACTATCGCTAAAAATAAAAATTGCTCGAACTATCGCTAAAAAATAAAAATTGCTCGAACTATCGCTAAAAATAAAAATTGCTCAGAACTATCGCTAAAAAACCCCGCTCAGGATAGATAGATTGACTGACAGACAGACTGTTTATAGTCTCTTCGTGGTCTGCTTTCGTTCCGCTCTCACAGCGTGACCTTTGACCTCATCAATAGGGTCAGCTTCCTGTGGTCTGTTGTTTGGGTTGATCTGCTTCAGTGTGAAGAGGCAGGAATTCTCTGAAATTCACATCAGCCAGACAAATCCAATTAAATACATTCGACACAAAATGAGCACATGCTGGATCTCTCTAGAGTCAGAGTATGACTGCTCAGTCTGTACCTCGTCATCTGTCTTCTTCATTTACAGTCTTGCACTGTACTCAGATATTCTGCAGCAGTGTAATCTCTATTTAGGGCCAAATAACATTCAAGTTTACTTTGTTTTTCTGTTGTTTCAGTCCAATAGGTTAGATAATTTTCTTTTTGTGCTTTTATAATTTGGTTGGGCCGAATTTTGTGAATGAATATTTCAGAGTCCTGATGCTGGATGTTGTTAGTCATGTTAGTCTGTTTCTGCAGCTTCAGGACCGTCTGAATCAGGGGACTTTTTTGAGGGTTTAAAATGGTAACAGTTGGGGTCACTCATTTTTAAGTGTTTCCAAAATTTGATGGCTCTTTTCTCAATGCGCATTAGTAGAGGGTATCTCTCTCTCTCTCTCTCGCTCTCTCTCTCTCTCTCTCTCTATGATCTGATGCAGCAAAACTCTGCACATCCTCAGAAAAATCATTTCTATTACCCTTTCTGACTCTCTCTCTGTGTGCTTTGAAAATGTGAACTATTTCTCACCAGTAGGCGGCAGCAGTTCTTAAATACAGACAGAAACATGTTCACCCATTCACAAACACTGCCAATATATTAATAATTACACATTAATAAAAAATAAACACATTTTTCCAACATCTAAATATCACATATATTATAAATAACAATGTATATATGTGTACAACAATAATATTAATTGTAATATATTTAAATATTATATAATATATATTTAATTAGAATATATAATATAATAAATGTTGATCAATTTATAATAAAATACAGTAATAATAGTAAATAATGATGAGTTTGCTATTTAATATTATTATTATTATTAGAAGTAGTAGTATTAAAATGAGTTGACAAATAATGTATTTAAAATAAACTATTTTGCTCAAGTATAAATAATATATATTATAAATATTTTTCGGTATATTTGTATGCAAATTTCCCAACTTTTTAAACGAAATGTGTTTTCATGTCATGACTGCATCATAAACATTTGTTGTGTGTGTGAGTGAGTGAGTGTGTGTGTGTGTGTGTGTGTGAGAGAGAGAGAGTGTGTGTGTGTGTGAGAGAGAGAGAGAGAGAGAGAGTGTGTGTGTGTGTGAGAGAGAGAGAGAGAGAGAGAGTGTGTGTGTGTGTGAGAGAGAGAGAGAGAGAGAGAGTGTGTGTGTGTGTGAGAGAGAGAGAGAGAGAGAGAGTGTGTGTGTGTGTGAGAGAGAGAGAGAGAGAGAGAGTGTGTGTGTGTGTGAGAGAGAGAGAGAGAGAGAGAGTGTGTGTGTGTGTGTGTGTGTGAGAGTGTGTGTGTGTGTGGGTCATTCTTAATGTGAATTGACCTGCTCGCCTGGCGCCAGTGTGTGTGTGTTTCTTTAAATGAGACTTCATAGCACAACAACACAAACACACGACTCTAATTCCATCTGTTACACTGTAACTTTATCATCTCTGCGTCTGATGTCTCAGTCTGATGGTGCGTGTTACTTTGTTTTATGTTTGCGCAACACAATCACCTTTTTCCTGCCTGGTCTTTTTTTTTTTTTTTTTTTTTTTTAAAGCGACAGGGTGTCTAGACAATCACATGACCCCCGACGCGCCAATGAGAGACGCGGAGACACACAC
>NW_015508449.1:17719-18783 GCF_001515645.1 Sinocyclocheilus grahami | reverse complement strand
CAATGAGAGACGCGGAGACACACACACACACACACACACACACACCGAGAGAGAGAGAGGCGTCTGATCTTCATCTCGTTCTCAGTCCTTCAGTTCTTCATCGACTCGGAAACTTCCCGCATTTAGGATCTGGAGACGGGGATTTGTGGATATTCCCAGCGTTATAATATCGTATCGTCGTCGGGGAGCGCGAGAGGTTTTCTTCAGCGGGGTCTGATGTGGATTTATAGGCTGCTGTCAGTTCGAGCCGAGCTGCAGATTTGATTAATAATCCCGAACACGAACCATCGCTGTGGATTAAGCTCGAACTGGTTCCTCATGGATCTGTTCCGATGATTGCGCACTGCCAGCAGCTCGGTGCGAGCGAGATCTGAGGTCGTTCCCAGCAGCGCAGACAGTCGTTTCAGCTTTTCCTTTTTGGATTCCGTGTCGGTTCGTCTGGTGAAATATTAAAGTCTGGCGTATGAAACGGATCGCGTGCGCTTCTCCTGCTCGCCGTTTCTCCGCCGTCTGCTCTGCGCCTGTGGATTCGGACCTCCGGATCTTCATGACTTGCGGACAAAATGGCCGTTTTGTAGCCGGGGAACCCTCTTGTCGTCCCGCATGTTCAGGACCAAACGATCGGGGCTCGTCCGGCGACTCTGGAGGAGCCGCGCGCCCGTGGAGGGCGACGGAGACGCGGACACCGGTACGCGCGGTGGCGGCACCGCGGGCTGCTGTCTCGGGAAACCGGGCGCCAGTAAGCCGAACCCCGGCACCGAGGCCGAACTGAAAGCGCTGACGTACTCCATGCTGAAGAAGATCAAGGAGAAGCAGCTGGAGGTGCTCCTGCAGGCGGTGGAGTCCCGCGGCGGAGCGCGGAGCCCCTGCCTCCTCCTGCCCGGGAAAGCGGACGCCAGGCTGGGTCAGCAGTCGTACCCGCTGCCGCTGCTGCTCTACAAGGTGTTCCGGTGGCCGGACCTCCGGCATTCCTCGGAATTAAAGAGACTTTCGTGCTGTGAATCCTACGGGGAAATCACCCCGGAGCTCGTGTGCTGCAACCCGCATCATATGAGCAGACTGTG
>NW_015508449.1:13143-14554 GCF_001515645.1 Sinocyclocheilus grahami | reverse complement strand
AAAACTCATTATCCTTACAAATGGTAGGATGTCACCATGGTAGCCTACATGTCCAAACATTCATGTTAAATCAATGATAAGTCTTATATTTCAATGGAAATTACCCTAGAGCTTATTTGATACAGGTGAATGGTAACATGACATGAAATAAACAAATAAAATATTCACTTTTCATCAACTCATGAAGTTGTGAACCCGCAGTTTGGGAAAACGAATTAGAAATGAGATATTGCTGTGCTGCGCTTATGTATTTGTTAACTTTATTACTTTATCATTGTTGATATTTGTGCTGAGATTTACAATGCTAGAATATCATAGTCATAACACTAGTTCATGTAAAGGCATTGAAATGATTCATGTTTAGTCCCAAACTTAGACATTTATTTTTTAGCAAAAACTTTTAAACAAAGCTAATTTAATGGGAAGTATTGTTAAATATGGTAATACAGGTTAATGCTAACTTGTGGTGTGCATTTCAAAATCCCATGCTACACTCTTGGGATTTTGCAAAGCACCTCACAAATTAGCCTTAGCCTGTTATTTGAGCTATTTAAACAAAGTTATAATTATATTTACCATAAATCACCATGTAGGTAACTATTTGGTTCTTAAAGCATCTGTGTTTGGAGTCATTTTCATGGTGCTTGATGTGCTAGTTCATGTAAAGTCGTTGAACTGAATGCATTATTTACTAGGAAATGCTTCAAATTCAGTGTCTTTAGCAAAACCTAACGCAAACATTTAAAGCTAAATTGATGAGAAGTCAAATTAAGACTAAGTTTAATGCGTGGGATTTTGAAAACACATCCTCACAAGTTAGCATTAGCCTGTTCTTTAAGAAACCTAAAGTTCTTGTTAGCATAAACCATGTGTTAGCTAAACTGGTCTGAATCAGATCTGTGATTACCTTAAATTACCATGGTAAGTACTATGGTAGTTCTTAAACGATCCTCGTTGGGAGCTTTCGTTGTGACTGACGTACTTGCTCCCGCTGTTGTTTGATCACAGTAATTCCAGGAAACTGACGTTAGATCCGAGAAAACATATGGAGACTATATTCCAGACCCGTTTATTAAAGGGTTAACATGAAAGAGGGAGCGACAGGGAGTTTTTCCTGTCTGCTCGCACACCAATTAGAAAATTGACTGTACACAGTTTTCAAGGCTGCTGCGATTTCCTGATTAGCTCCTTGTTTTGGACTTGGAGTATATCCTGCTAAACAGTGTATTCCTATTAGACTTTAACCTCAGAAACACTTTATTTATTTTGCATGACAGAAAAGTAGAAGGAGCAGGAAAATGAACATCCGATATGACCTAAAAATGAGGCCGATCTGTTTTTTTGTCGTAAGAGCCAGGCGGGTCTGTAACCCTGTGATTGACAGCTGTCACTCTGTTTCTCCGCAGATTCT
>NW_015508449.1:4706-5920 GCF_001515645.1 Sinocyclocheilus grahami | reverse complement strand
ATTTATTCCTGTGATGCAAAGCTGAATTTTCAGCATCATTGCTCCCATCACTGACTCTGACACCATCACTGTACCATGATACTATCACAGTATATGTAATGTATTTTCATGGTGTTATTTTTTTCATGGTACAAACAGTACCATGATTCAGTAATACTTTTATTTTAAAATATACCTTGATACAGTTTAATTACTGTATTCACATACAATGCTACTTAAATAGCACTGTAAGCTCTTCAAAGCATATAATGGTATTACCATGGTAACACATCCAAACAAGCATGTTTGTAAGGGTTGTAATGGTGGCTCTACCTACTCTAGTCATCAAGTTAGTCTGGGCTGGTGCGTAATTAACTATACTGCTAAATTACGGCCTACTCACCCAATTTGAGATTAAAGAGAGACTGTCCTTACTGTAGACAGACAAAGAGTCCAGATGACTAAAGAACTGCTTAACTTAATGATGCACAAAGCATGAAAATTAGGTGTTTATTAGATGGAGCAGGATATGGGCCAATGAGATTTCCTGTAGGCGGAGCCAAGTTGCATAAAGTTCATGACATTATCATTATTAGTTGGTGTGTCTTCTATATTGTTACATCACAAAGCTCAGAATGGCTGTCGAAACGGCCGTTAGTTGGCGAGGGCGAGCACAATTGCAGATTTATTGTTGCGTTGACGTCAGAACATTGTTCGGGTTGGCGAACGGAACAGAGGCAGCCCAGATGAATGATAAGCAGTACTGCTAATGTAAACATGCACTGGAGGCTGGTGGCGCTGCTCTGTGCGGGGCGGCAGATTCCTCACATTCTGTCGCTGCCTCTCGTGAACGCTGACATTAAGGATGCAAGATGTGTTTGGCAGAGCTCAGGATGGTTTTCCTGGACAGAAGGCATGCGCTGGTGTGAAAGTTTGTGTGTGTGTGTGTGTGTGTTTACCTTTTTGTGCTAGTGTTCCCATCAAATCTAGTCAATTTATTTCCTCAGCTCTCTCCTTCCTTCCTCGACAATACTTTGTTCACTTTAAGAAACTTTAGTAAAGCCAGTTTCTTACTGGTCCAAGATGGTCATAATCTAGTCTAGATGGTCAATCAGTTGGCCTACCCATTGGTGGTCTTGGTTTCAGCCCGGTAGACCATCTTGATCAGGTCAGAAGAGCTTGTAGACCACCTTGGACCAGCACATACCAGTTTCACCACCTTGATCTGGGATCTT
>NW_015508449.1:0-451 GCF_001515645.1 Sinocyclocheilus grahami | reverse complement strand
TTTTTTGTTACAAACAAAAATGGTTCTAAAAAAAGGAATCATTGTTGTCTTTTAGCAAAATATATGTTCTGTTATATTTTGAATATAGATGAATGTGTGTAAGTGCATGAGGGGTCACATGTTATCTGACTGACAGACAGTCACCAAACAAGCCAAAACCTGCTTCACTTCACCACACAACCACAAAGTCACTTCATCTGATTTCATTTTCTTTTGCTCTTTCTCATCAATCAGATAACGCCGTTGCCCTCACATGCCAAGTGTTTTCTGTTCACTCTTCACACGCTACGAGCGGCCGGTTCGAAACTGCTACTGACTCCGACATGGAGCCGAAGTCACCCACCATCCTCCTCCTCCTCCTCCGCTTCTGCCCCTCTCTTTCGGAGTTAAAGAGATAGCTCATCCAATAATGAAAATCTGTCATTATTTATTCACCCTCATGTTGTTCCAA
>NW_015508448.1:21453-22928 GCF_001515645.1 Sinocyclocheilus grahami | reverse complement strand
ATTTTGAAATATTATATTTTAAGGTTTAATCATTTTGTTATGTTCTTTTATCATTTTTTTACACTTCTAATTAGCTTTAATACATTTTCATTTTGGTTTTGGTAATGTTTTTTAATATTTCTGTTTTGCTTTGATTTGTTTTAGATACATTTTAGTTGTATCATCTATATATTTTAGCATTCATTTATATTTTGAATTAGCTTTTGTTTCTATATTTTAAATTTTAGTAATTTTATGTGCTTTCAGTATTTTCTTTTACATTTTTGCTACACTTCTAATTAGTTTTAATATATTTTTATTTTAGTAATTTTAGTACTTCAAATTTTTTATTTTCTGTCCAATATTTGTCTTTTTTTCAGCTTTATTTCAACTCTTTATTGTTTTAGCTTACAATAACAACAGTGGGTTAAACCAAGTTGTAACTGCTCAGAATTTGTTCTTCATTTATTCAAGAATCGGCTTGTCTCAGATGTTTGAGAAATTAGTCAGTAATAGTTGAACCTCATTGGTGTCTCAGAAACAACTGAGATATCACAGAGACTTCATGTGCAATTTGTCTTCACTACACTAAAAAGGTACAAAACTGTACTTACATGTACACTTTAGTGACTAATATGTACTTTCAGAGTACTAGTATTAGGGGTAAATAGGGCACAAAGAGGTTTCTGCATTTCTGTTTTATGGGTTCCCACGATCACCGGTGCATTCTGGGGATTAGGGCTCTGGTGCTTTATCACTAACAGACCAAACATGAGCACTTCACACACTCAGACCTCGAGTAGTGTGCCGAGATACAACAATAGCAGCTGAGCTCACACACACACACACACACACATTACCTCCTGAGAGCACCACGCACATTCAGGGCCGCGTCTCAGACAGTCTTCACATGTGGAGATGAGGGACGACAAGCATCGGTTATCCGCTGAACACAGAGACAGAGACATTTACACATGAATGAGCGAGCGTTCAGCTCGTCAGCGGGCCTTTGTGTCCAGCACAGACCCTGTCAGGACAGAACAGCGCTCTGTTTGGAAAGAAACACTCTCAGAAAGATGAACAAATCACGGCACTGAATGTCAACGTCAATTAGAATATTAATTGCGAGAAGCGTAAATAAACATCTAGATAAACAGTAGATGTTAATGTGCACTACCAACCAAGCTATATAAACTTTTATACCCTGCCGGAAAAAAAGAAGCTAAAACCAGCCTAAGATTGTTGGCTGGATTTAGCTGGTTTTCCAGCCCAGTCTGGTTCCAGCTGGTTTCTACCACTTCTTTAGCTGGTCAGGCTGGGAAACCAGCTGACAATCCAACTAAAATCAGTCGAACACCAGCTTAGGAGATCGTATCGTACCACTATACAGCATGGGGCACGTTGTCACAGTGGGAACCTGCCGGTTACTGGCAGTGATTTAAGTAAAACACCTGTGTTTGAAATCTACTGAATATTAGCTAAATAAAAAGGGACAT
>NW_015508448.1:8377-20632 GCF_001515645.1 Sinocyclocheilus grahami | reverse complement strand
CTGTGTTTGAAATCTACTGAATATTAGCTAAATAAAAAGGGACATTATTCACAATATATTTATGCACTTAAAATGTATTATAGCCTATTAAATGCCATTGTTTTGATTAAGACAAACTGATAAATAAACTTAACATTTCTGAAAAAAAAATTACTGTTTTTTTGGCTGGTTTTAGCTGGTCTGGCTCCAGTTGGTTTAGGAATCTGGCTTTAGAGGGGGTTTGACTACTTCTTTAGCTGGTCAGTCTGGTCTTAGTTGGGAAACTAGCTAATCAACCAGCTCCTCTTGTGCCACTATACAGTATGGGGCAAGTTGTCACAATAGAAACCTGTGGGTTACTGACACTGACAATACAAATCTGTATTTGAATTCTACTAAATACTATCTAACACAAAAATAATAGCAACAACATATGTGACCCTGCAGCACAAAAGCAGTCTTAAGTCGCTGGGGTATATTTGAAGCAATAGCCAACAATACATTGTATGGGTCAAAATTATACATTTTCCCTTTATGCCAAAAATCATTAGGATATTAAGATCATGTTCCAAATAGACATTTTGAACATTTCCTACCGTAAATATAACAAAACTTAATTTTTGCTTAGTAATATGCATTGCTAAAAAAATTCATTTGGACACATTTAAAGATGATTTTCTCAATATTTAGATTTTTGTTGCACCCTCAGATTCCAGATTTTCAAATAGTTGCATCTCAGCCAAATATTGTCCTATTCCTAACAAACCATACACCAATGGAAAGCTCATTTATTCAGCTTTCATGTCATGTATAAATCTCAATTTCAAAAAATTTACCCTTATGACTGGTTTTGTGCTCCAGGGTCACATAGGCTATATGTATTTAAAATGTATTATAGACTATTAAACGCTTTTCAGGAACTAGTAAAACAACCTAAATGGGAAAAGTGAAAACAATATCAAGTCTATGAGAGGGAGCTGTTAAATAAACTAGACATATATGAAAAAAATACAGTTTTTTTGGAAGTGAAACCATACCTTCTGACTCCTACTCTAATGTATAGCCTACTATTGTGGTTTGAAGTGTTCACTTGTCACCAAACAAGCTATCCAGTATGATGCAATTATATGATATGATATATGTGGAAAACGACATAACAGAGTTTCGACTCAGAACCTTGTTTTATTAAGCTATAAACCGCGTGACACAACTTGCCCCGTGTGTAAACACTGACTGACATTTCCATTCATTCCCACGAGTTCGCGATGTCAAGATGTGTCCGGCTACAGCACGACAAGATACAAACAATGAAACGCACAGTGAAAGGGATACAATCGACAGCCAAACTCACCCGAATCGGACCTCACAAACACGAACAGCACCGAGATGAGCAGCAGCAGCATGCGAAGAGCAATCAAATCACAGTACAGACGCATGCAGGAAGTCATAGCAGAATAGAGAGTGTGTGTGTGTGTGTGTGTGTTTCCAGCGTTTGAACCGCGACTGAAAATCCCCCGGGAACGCGTCAGACCCTCGTCCGCGCGCACAAAGGAGGGCGATTCGCTTCACCCAACAACCTCCTAATTCTAATTTCCAGATTCAGATGAAGCGCGGCGGAACCGCAGTGTGCGCATTTTGTTGTCATTGCGCGCTTTTACGCATCGGACACGCAGGTGACGCGCCGCGTTTGGCGTCCGCGGTCTTCTCGTACCGTCGCGCAAAGGTCACCGTCCGCGAGTCATTTCTTAAAGGTGCTCGGCGACGTAAGAAACTGCATTCATTGTTGTTCATTGCAGTGATTTTGAAAGCGGAGCCGATGAACGCCCACCTCTTGTGTGAACTGAGTCAGGCAGCGTTATGGTACTGTACAGAGGAGGAGCAGGAATTTTACTGTTCCCCCCGCTTTTCCCCTTTTGAGAATGAGAGGTTGTTGAGGAAAACTCTGGCAGGGCTTGTATTGAATGTATCTGCGTCAGCGTGTTGCACCCTCAGATTCCAGATTTTCAAATAGTTGCATCTCAGCCAAATATTGTCCTATTCCTAACAAACCATACACCAATGGAAAGCTCATTTATTCAGCTTTCATGTCATGTATAAATCTCAATTTCAAAAAATTTACCCTTATGACTGGTTTTGTGCTCCAGGGTCACATAGGCTATATGTATTTAAAATGTATTATAGACTATTAAACGCTTTTCAGGAACTAGTAAAACAACCTAAATGGGAAAAGTGAAAACAATATCAAGTCTATGAGAGGGAGCTGTTAAATAAACTAGACATATATGAAAAAAATACAGTTTTTTTGGAAGTGAAACCATACCTTCTGACTCCTACTCTAATGTATAGCCTACTATTGTGGTTTGAAGTGTTCACTTGTCACCAAACAAGCTATCCAGTATGATGCAATTATATGATATGATATATGTGGAAAACGACATAACAGAGTTTCGACTCAGAACCTTGTTTTATTAAGCTATAAACCGCGTGACACAACTTGCCCCGTGTGTAAACACTGACTGACATTTCCATTCATTCCCACGAGTTCGCGATGTCAAGATGTGTCCGGCTACAGCACGACAAGATACAAACAATGAAACGCACAGTGAAAGGGATACAATCGACAGCCAAACTCACCCGAATCGGACCTCACAAACACGAACAGCACCGAGATGAGCAGCAGCAGCATGCGAAGAGCAATCAAATCACAGTACAGACGCATGCAGGAAGTCATAGCAGAATAGAGAGTGTGTGTGTGTGTGTGTGTGTTTCCAGCGTTTGAACCGCGACTGAAAATCCCCCGGGAACGCGTCAGACCCTCGTGCGCGCGAACAAAGGAGGGCGATTCGCTTCACCCAACAACCTCCTAATTCTAATTTCCAGATTCAGATGAAGCGCGGCGGAACCGCAGTGTGCGCATTTTGTTGTCATTGCGCGCTTTTACGCATCGGACACGCAGGTGACGCGCCGCGTTTGGCGTCCGCGGTCTTCTCGTACCGTCGCGCAAAGGTCACCGTCCGCGAGTCATTTCTTAAAGGTGCTCGGCGACGTAAGAAACTGCATTCATTGTTGTTCATTGCAGTGATTTTGAAAGCGGAGCCGATGAACGCCCACCTCTTGTGTGAACTGAGTCAGGCAGCGTTATGGTACTGTACAGAGGAGGAGCAGGAATTTTACTGTTCCCCCCGCTTTTCCCCTTTTGAGAATGAGAGGTTGTTGAGGAAAACTCTGGCAGGGCTTGTATTGAATGTATCTGCGTCAGCGTGGAATTTAAACAATGATGAGTAGCCTACATGGCTTCTAGTGTTTCTGAGTTTATATCTCACAGTTACGCCTTTTTTCTCACAGTATACGAGCACGTATAAATTTGCGATTACGAGAAAAAGACAGAATTGTGAGATAAAAGCTCGCAGTTAATTCACCCCAGTCAAGGAAGGTAGCGCCATATTTAATTTCTTTTTAAAAACAACCTTATTAATTTTTTTAAAGATTTGTTTTTGACTGTATTTAGAAAAGAAAGTGTAACGACAGGAAGTGCAAGAGGGACTGGGATCAGGAAAGGTTCACTTGTCGGGATTCGAACTCGGGACAAGCACTGTAAAAAACAAATAGTTGAGAAAATGTTTAAAAAGTACTTGATGCAGTAAAAATATTGAGTTCTCTCAAAATTAGTTTTTTACTTCTTCTCAGTAAGGATATTCTGTTTAGCCAAAGTAAATTTGTTTGTTCATGCAATGCTGATTGTCTTATTTTGCTAAGAGAAAAATTCTTGTCACAGCAACTGAAACAACATTACTGTCCTTGAGGTAATTGATCTTTTTCTGTTTCCTAAGAGAAAGAAAGAATGTGTATAAAGTCGCCACATTATCAAATTTATGTTTGTTTACAAATGGCAAACCTTAATGGATGAGGAGAGATGACTGACAGATCGTGCTGAAGGATTTGCTGCTCAACAGATCCTGAGCTCATTGACAAATTTCTTGCCTCATAAAATGCGCTCCCTTTACACAGAGTGTGTGTGATCGCAAAATCGAAAGTGAAACAGCGAGTGCAGATTCAAAAACGATTTCAACAACCCAGATATTGATAGTGGCTCACTGATGCGTGGAAATTATATAATACAATATTATAATGTTTGCGGGAGCAGGATTAAGAAACAGACCCATGCAGGGCTCTAGGGTGAGGGACTGAAGTACAGCGCGTTTGTACTGTAGTTTTACAACAAACTGACTGTTCAGCTGGCAAAAGAAAACAAAACCCATATAAAACAGATTTGAAAATTGTGAAATATGAAAAAAGACTCTTCTGCTCACCAAAGCTGCATTTATTTGATCATAAGTACAGTAAAAACAGTAATATTGTGAAATATTATTATAATTTAAAGTAACTGTTTTCTATGTGAATATCTGTTAAAATGTAATTTATTTCTGTGATGCAGCGCTGAATTTTCAGCATCATTACTCCAGTCTTCAGTGTCACATGATCTTCAGAAATCATTCTAATATGCTGATTTAAGAAACATTTCTGATTATAATCGATGTTGAAAACAGTTGTGCTGCTCAATATTTTTGTGGAAACTGATACTTTTTTTTTTCGGGATCCTTTGACTTCCAAAAGAACAGCATTTATTTGAAATACAAACCTTTTGTAACTTTTGTAACTGCCACTTGCTGGATAAAATCGTAAATTTCCTTTAAAATGAAATCTCATATGGGTTAAAAACAACATGAAGGTAAATAAATAACTGAACATTCATTATTGGGTGAACGACTCTTTAAAAAAAATGACTCTTTTTTTAAAAATAAAGCTACTTCAGTGCTTGACAATTATACTTCCAATACTCTTTCTTTTTTAGTTTTTGTGTCTTTTATTCCTCTAAAATGTGGTCTGTGCTAATAATGAAGACTGGCAGGCCGTGTATTCAGTGTGACTATAAGATTTCTGCGTGTTTCTCATCCTCCCCCATCGTATGTTCTTCTCAGGCCGTTGTTTTTCTTGCTGGTCGGTTGGGCTTGAGGCCACTCTGGTCTGGTTTAATCTTCCTGCCACAATATATCACATTCCCCTGCTTGGACCGTGGGTCTCTCCGCTCGGGCTGCCCGCTGACCCAACGGGGCTTTTTGTCAAACTCCCAAACAAACGGTTCTCTCTGGATAGCATCACGGTTATTTTCTCTGCCGTGACATGTTTTGGTTAAAGCCTTAAAAGGCCAGTGACAACTTCAATATTTCACTTGCTTTGCATGCTGTAAAACACTCTTTGGCATGATGATTTCAGTAAATCAGTGCGCACACGCTCCGTTCCAAAACCTAGTGAGCTACCTACCTAGACCCCATTTTAAGGCATCATAGCAACCATCAAGATTTTGGAATTCTAAAGCATTTTCGAATGCTTTTGAGTTTTAGAACGCAAAAGGATTTAGAATTTAAATTTAGAATTTAGAACTCTCAATTTGACCTCAATTGAGTTTCAAAGGCAAAAGCATTTAAAATTTGAATTTAGAACGCTCAATTTTAAATGTACTTCTGCGTTTATATGGGACACTATCACTAAAATGGTTCAATCTAATTAAAAAATAGATTATTTTACTTAATATTTGTGTATTTTTATGCTTATCTGAGCATTATCAACATGCTAATGTCACACACTAAGTTTTGGAACAGACTAACTAAAGAATGTTCTACATAAAGGTCAAAGGTCAGTCTAACTCGGGCTGCCATACCTCACATGGCGAATGCATCAGAGGTCACGGCTCTAATTCTCTAACCGGCTCCTGGACTCATCAATCAGGGTTCACGGGTCAAAGGGAAACTGCTGCAGGTTAACGGCATAAACACTTGCTAAAAAGCACCAGCCGTCACTAGAGGCTTCTCGTAATTTTGCACATCACTTAAGAGCTTTCTAAAAAAAAAAGCCCTGATTCTACTGGTTTTTAGTGTGTTGCTAAACATTTGTTAGGATGTTTTAGTTCTCAATACAATTCCTATTAAGTTAATATAAAGTAAATATTAAGATATGAATTTAATTAATATAAATGGTCATTTAAAATGGCTAAACTGAGTGATAAATGTCTGCTGAAGTGTTATTTTAGGATAACTGAGATACTAGTTTTTATTAAAATTTTGATTCAGTTCTTATTTTTATTTTTTCCACTTTTAAGTTTTAATTTTGTTGTGTTTGTAATTTTTTGTATTTTCTAAATGTCTATATAGTTTTTTTAATTAATTTTTTATTTCATTTGAATTGTTTTAGTACATCAAGTTAAGCTAAATTAAAATGAGAAATGTTGCTATTTTATCTTGTATTTCAGTTAACATTTATTTTATTTATAGTAAAAAAAAAATATTTTTTTACGGTTTCAATTTTAGTTATTTTAGTACATCAAGTTAAATTAAAACGAGAAATGTTTTCTTGGCAACTAGCTGAAATAAAAATATTTTTATATTTTATTTTATTTCAAGTAACACATTTTTTTAAGGTTTTAATTTTTTTAAACGATGTTTAATATGAAGATGTGTCTAATATAACAAAATTATGTTTATTTTCATAAACTGAGTAATAAATGTGATACATGTCTGTTGTGATGTTTAATATGAACATTTTTATAAATATATAACCAAATTGTGTTTATTTTCATATTAAACATCGGCACCAGACATTTATTAGCGATTCTAAATATTACAATTTTTTATTAATTACTAATAACTTCATATTTATATAATACACTTGGTTGCATTATATGCACATTAGCAGCACATCACAAAGAAAACAAATGAGCCATTCATCAGTAAATCTAGAGGAACCTTTGTGACATTTTGCTTTCCTTCGTGTGGCCTTAAGATCAAGTTTGCATCATCATTTTAAATGTTATCACAACCTTTCCACTTTACCTTTAGAAAGGGGAAGATGCACTGAATTCCCCTAAGATGCTTCTGTGTTTATCATGCTGTGAAACCAACTAAACCCCAAAGTATTTATAGATCTGAAAATGGAAACACCCACGCACCGATTCTTCATTAGTGATTGATTAAAGCATCGTCACATGGTTTAAACAAGTATGCATATAGACTCAGAGCAACAAATGTCACATTTCACCTCAAAATCAAATGAAATGTATATTTTGCATTGAGAAAATAAAGCCTATATAACATATTATTGCACTATAACTTTATTTTCATGCTAATTATGCACATGCATGTTCCATGTTCCATGCATGTTCTTATAAATGAATTCTAAGATAAGTCTGTAGAAATCTAGTGTGTTAATATGAAGATGTTTTCTGTATCGATTTTTGCGCAGGTATTTTGAATTATGCAATTATTTTAGGGTTAAAATATGCAAACGTACTGTCCTGACAAAACATTTCGGATTTATCTATACAGATCTTTTTTTCTTACAGTGTGCATCTGAAGATTTTACTTGTTTTTTATTCTCAATGCAGACTTTTTCAATTATGTTATACTGTATTGCACAGAAAATACTTTAAACCCTATACAAACAATATAACATTATTGTTTTTTGCAATACAGCAATGAGAACGATATTATTAAAATAATGTATTATTAAGAAGAATTATTGAGAAATGTCACAATGCAAATAAATAAATAAATAAATAAAACAAATATGATATTAATATTAATTCTTATTTGATTTTGGGGTGAAATAAGACCTGGACAATGCAAATAGAATAAAATATGAAATTATTTTCTTTTCCTTTTTGGTTTTGTTTAAATAATTATTTTATTTTACTTTTTTTTTTACATTTGCATACTATACAAACAATATATCGTTATTGTTGTTGCAATATATATATATATATATATATACTGTATATATATGTGTGTGTATATATTTTTTTACATTATGGCAAGAACACTTGGTGAGAAAATAATGTGACGATGCAAAACAAAGCAAAAAACTAATATAAAAATATATAGGCTTTAAAAATTCCTTAATATAATATAATATTAATATAAATTATTTGATTTTGGGGTGAAATAAGACCCAGACATGACAAACAGAATATGAAAAATATATATTTTTTTTTTACTGTATATATAAATCTCAACACAACACAACACTATGCTAAGATACTATTTAAATATATTTTTAAAATACATCTGTAGGTTGTTTTTCACATTTTCCGTGTCTGTGTCATGCTATAATCTAATGTCACAGAAAAGTCCCACTGTCTCCACTGCAGAAGTGTTTTGTGGCAGAGATTTAGCATGTTTTACTAGCCCAGCCTACTGTGGCTTAACCACATGCTGGACTTGACCATCTCCTTCCGCTCCCACTGGGGTTCATGTTTATGCTCTTCACGACTGCATACCGTCACATCAGCAGCGTGGGCTGAGCGGTCAACCACGCTACGCTATGTGGAATCGCTGCGATTTCATCATCATAGGAACATGCTCGCCACACTGTGACGTAAAAAATAATGGGTTCAGCTTCAGGTTCAGAGACGGAGGCTTTTCTGCTGATGTGTCCTTGTATGGCATATAATCTCGTGAACCACAGAGAGGTGTGACGGTGCTGAGGAGCAGGTTGAGTCCTCAGGGCCTCACGACAAAAGAACAGCAAGTGAACGAGAAGATGAACTGAGTCAGACGCGTAGGCTTTCACTGAAAGAAATTCCCCTCAACTAATTAAACAGATGTCTGAGGCAAATAATGAAGAATCAGTGACATTTACAATTGTTTTTTTTTCTTTCTTACCAGAATGGCTGAGAGTACGAAACACGTGCTAAGACAGACTTTAAGTTCAATGCACATGATATTTTCTGTCATTAATGATTGTTTATTATCAATAGGCGCCATGTAAGGCCAGTCTGTGTGACTTTCAATGGTTTATATGCGACTGTATGATGACTTATGATGACTGTCTTGGCTGGGTGAAGAAGTTAATTTGTTGATTGCTTGATTTTGCAAACCCACAGATGTGAAGGGAACGCTAAATAATGAGATACTTGTGTTGCGAATCAAACACATTTGTCATCGGTTACTGTGCTTTTGGTCAATTTGGGGTCAATTTGACTTTTTTTTTTTGAAAGACATTTTTATTCAGCAAGGATGAATTAAATTGAATAAGAGTGACAGTAAAGACATGTACAATCATAGGCGGAGGGAGAACCAACTCCAGGGTAAAAAGGCTAAAAGCAGCCAAATGTATTAAACATCATAAACCCGTCTTTTTAGGCAAGAACCTATGGAAGCCCGTTTCCGCCACTGAATAAAAAATAAAAGAGGTAATTGAGACTTTTTATCTCACAATTCTTATTATTATTATAATTACTATTGTTTTCTAGGCCCTATACTCCCTAGTCTATTAAAGTCTTTTTAATAATACGGGTAAGTGGGTAAAGTTTGTGTTGTGGTAAGAGTTAAAAGATGTGTTCTGAACACAATGAATTCAGTAAATACCATTTAGAAGCTGGTTCAACATGTTCTTTGTTAATGGGCTTATAAGTCCACTTGACATAAAAAGTTATATTTATGAATTATAATTACAGACAGCATTATGTCTTCTTAGTTTCTATTTGAGATTTCATTGTTTAATAAGTTTTCATTTATTCGTGTTGATCTACCACATCCATCTTTGTCATGCATCCACTACAGGTACTCATCAAATCCATTTTTCCAAATATAATATTGCTTATAAAGCAAGAGAATATATTGTATCAGGTTGCTTTTTATCTATTATTCTCTTTTTTGTAAAATTCTCATTAATACTCATTACTATTTCAGTTTCAATTACAGTCAAAACTAGAGTTTTATAAATCAATAAATCTCACAAAACTAGAGTTTTGACTGTTAAGACTATAGCAGACTCCACAAAAATAGAAAAATGTCAGACACAAACATGTGCATTTACTACAAAACCAATAATTTCTCTCACTGTTTTAATAAATTATTGTATTTAACCAATAACTGTAAAGGTGTTGTGAAGGCGATGTAAAGGGAATGTTTACCTGGCTGGCGCTGTGGGATAAATCACCCGGATGTTTTCAAATGCCAGGTTTTGTCCCAACACATCATAAACCCACCTGCGCAAACCCGGCCCTGTGTCGCCTAAATGAAATGGATGAAAGTTATTACACCACCATACGTCTTATATTGGACTAAATTATTCAAATGTGTCTAAATTAAACATAGGTCTAAACATATGCAAACAGTACAAACTATTATTATTATTATTTTTTTTTACAGAGAAACAAACTTACATGGAAATAATAGTTGCATGTTGAATAAGTATATGGTTACTAAGGTGCTCTGGTTTGTTAGGTTGTTATAATGTGGTTTATACAGTGTTCTGGGTAGTACTGGACCAAGTCTAAAGAACCCAAACCCGACTCTCTAGCTGTGGCCCAAATTACATACTACACACTATATGCACTTACTGCATACTACGTACTCAACTGTCCAGTACGGAAGCCTGATTGTGCCAGTGAATAAGAAATAGAAAAAGTAATTGTGACTTTTTATCGCAATTCTGACTTTTTTTCTCACAATTGCGTGATAGAAACTCGCAATTGCGAGTTAAAAAGTCATAATTGAGAGATATAAACTCACAATTCAGACTTTTTTTCTCGCAATTCTGACTTTTTTTCACAGAATTATGAGATATAAACTCGCAATTCTGAGAACATATCAGTCTTTTTCCCCACTCAAAATTGGACTTTAACTCGCAATTGAGAGTTTATATCACACAATTCTGTGAAAAAAAGTCAGAATTGCGAGATAGAAACTGGCAATTGCGAGAAAAAAAGTCAGAATTGCAAGTTTTTATCTCGCAATTCTGACTTTTTTTTCTCGCAATTCTGACTTTATAACTCGCAATTCTGACTTTATATCTCACAATTCTGACTTTATATCTCGCAATTCTGACTTTATAACTCACAATTCTGACTTTATAACTCGCAATTCTGACTTTATATCTCACAATTCTGACTTTATATCTCGCAATTCTGACTTTATAACTCACAATTCTGACTTTATAACTCGCAATTCTGACTTTATATCTCACAATTCTGACTTTATATCTCGCAATTCTGACTTTATAACTCACAATTCTGACTTTATAACTCGCAATTCTGACTTTATATCTCACAATTCTGACTTTATATCTCGCAATTCTGACTTTATAACTCACAATTCTGACTTTATAACTCGCAATTCTGACTTTATATCTCACAATTCTGACTTTATATCTCGCAATTCTGACTTTATAACTCACAATTCTGACTTTATAACTCGCAATTCTGACTTTATATCTCACAATTCTGACTTTATATCTCGCAATTCTGACTTTATAACTCACAATTCTGACTTTATAACTCGCAATTCTGACTTTATATCTCACAATTCTGACTTTATATCTCGCAATTCTGACTTTATAACTCACAATTCTGACTTTATAACTCGCAATTCTGACTTTATATCTCACAATTCTGACTTTATATCTCGCAATTCTGACTTTATAACTCACAATTCTGACTTTATAACTCGCAATTCTGACTTTATATCTCACAATTCTGACTTTATATCTCGCAATTCTGACTTTATAACTCACAATTCTGACTTTATAACTCGCAATTCTGACTTTATATCTCACAATTCTGACTTTATATCTCGCAATTCTGACTTTATAACTCACAATTCTGACTTTATAACTCGCAATTCTGACTTTATATCTCACAATTCTGACTTTATATCTCGCAATTCTGACTTTATAACTCACAATTCTGACTTTATAACTCGCAATTCTGACTTTATATCTCACAATTCTGACTTTATATCTCGCAATTCTGACTTTATAACTCACAATTCTGACTTTATAACTCGCAATTCTGACTTTATATCTCACAATTCTGACTTTATATCTCGCAATTCTGACTTTATAACTCACAATTCTGACTTTATAACTCGCAATTCTGACTTTATATCTCACAATTCTGACTTTATATCTCGCAATTCTGACTTTATAACTCACAATTCTGACTTTATAACTCGCAATTCTGACTTTATATCTCACAATTCTGACTTTATATCTCGCAATTCTGACTTTATAACTCACAATTCTGACTTTATAACTCGCAATTCTGACTTTATATCTCACAATTCTGACTTTATATCTCGCAATTCTGACTTTATAACTCACAATTCTGACTTTATAACTCGCAATTCTGACTTTATAACTCGCAATTCTGACTTTCTATCTCGCATTTCTGACTTAATATCTCGCAATTCTGACTTTATATCTCGCAAATCTGACTTTATA
>NW_015508448.1:6693-8367 GCF_001515645.1 Sinocyclocheilus grahami | reverse complement strand
CAGATCGCGTCTTTGATAATTCACACTGCGTGATTGTCACTCGAATGAACGAGCACCGATCTGCCTCCGATTTCAGGCATTTGTCGGTCATTTCGCAAAACCTGTTGGCGAGTGAAAAATCAGGCTAAAATTGTGCAGTGTGAACAAGGTCGATCAAAATTTTATTAGTCGCAGAAACAAAATTGTTGGTGAAGTGGCGAAGTCATGAAGTCGTGATGGACAGATCATTAACAGCTGGTTTAAGTAGTAATTACAGTACATCGGACATCCAAATGTTCATTTTGTTCATCGACCTCAAATGTGGCTTATAATCTGAAACATGTAAGTAGCAGCAACACAACATTACATGGCCGCTCGTTTTAACGTTAACCTAGAAAAATGTGCGCTATTGAAGTGTTTGTCATTTTTGCTCATCCAGAGTAATGCATCTTTCAAATCTGTAAAAGGTCTACTTTTATTTGCGTGCACTCACAACAACAACAGAACATTGTGCTTTTGTAAAATAACGAAAGCAAACATTATTAGGTCTCTGTGAACTTGAGCGGTAAAAAAAAATATATATAAAAAATTTAACAAAGGCACCGAAACTCTGTGTTTGCCTCACTGACATGAAAAATATATCTATAGAAAGAGAATTGTCTACTTTTAAATGAACCAATTCAAACGGAAAACAAATATTTTCAGATTATGTAGCCTAATCCATATGAAACGTGCACGTCCACTGTGAAGATCGCTGCAGCCGAAAATACAGAAAACACTAGTTTATCATTATTAATGTTAAGGCAGTCTTCTTGCCCCCTTTTTTTTTATCCCTGACGCATTCATAATTATTACTTCTGCCGGTGCGCTGTGGAAAGTTTTATGCATGCACTTGAGCGCTGATAGGCTATAGGCAATAAAGGCTCATTATTAAGAATTATATTGTTTATTGATATAAATGTGCGATTAGTCGACTAATTGCGAAAATGAACGACTACTAGTCAACTAGAAAAATCTTTAGTCGAGGGCAACCCTAGACTTTTAACTTAAAATTCTGACTTTTTTTCTAAAAATTATGAGATTTATGCTGCGTTCAATCCTCCTGGGACGATCGTACTAACGAGTTGACAAATTACGACGTCAGGTGTGTTCAAGTTAGTTTAGTCGGCACAAGATGGCGGTGTACCTTCTTTTAATAAATTACAAGAAAATACAACAGGGTCTGCATTTTTTTTACTTGGATTTCATTAACTAGCTGCATAACAAGAACATTACCAATTTAAGTTTATAGGACAACTAAACTATCAATTTAAACAAAAATTTACGTCAACTACAGGCATCCATCGATTCCACCATGTTTCTCATTGACACGCCCCCAACTCGGAAACTCTGGGCTTAAAGAAAATTTCGAGTTTCCCACTCGTAATAACAACTTTGTGGTGGTGTTCATGTGCATTCAACTCGTAAATACGATCTATCCGACATGACTTAAATGTACCAATAGACTCGCAATTGCGAGGAATAAAGTCGGAATAGCAAGACTGCAATTGCGAGTTTATATCTCGAAGTCAGAATTGTGAGATGTAATCTCGCAATTGCAAGAAAAAAGTCAGGGTTGTGAGATAAAAAGTAGCAATAATTTTTTTTTTTTTTCAGTGGTGGAAACAGTCTAGGTGTATGAATTTTATAGGGGTA
>NW_015508448.1:4316-5705 GCF_001515645.1 Sinocyclocheilus grahami | reverse complement strand
GAGATATGACATTCCTTTCTTCAGTATAAATCTTTGGGATTCTTATGCTAATTTGATTGATCTGAAAAACCATATCTATTATGTCCATAGCAGAACAACATACCAATACTATGGGCTTGTTCAAATCCCTATGTCCCCAAGTATGAACCACCATAACAGTGATGTCTGCCTTAGAAACCCGTATTAAAATGCTAAATAAATCCAAAGGATATGCAGTGTGCAGGATTATGAAGATTGCGACAGAGAAACGTGTTCACTTTGTGGTCATGTCTACGCGCATTCGCGTTCTTACGCTCACTATTTCTTGTAATTATTTTTACCATAAGCCATGCACTTTTAACAGAGCATGCTCAACCTCACGGTCTCTGCACCCTTGCGCTTCATTCAGTTGCGTCGCGTGCTGCGTGAGCCGCGCTGGTCTGCGGAGGTTAGTAGGACATCATTTCTCTTTTAAAAATAGTTTTCACACCGCGTCTGCATGAGCGAGGTTTTAATCTTTTTAAAAGCACCTGAGCCATGAAGAAAGATGACAGAAGCAGTGTGTTTTCCAGCCTGACTCACGACACTCGTCTGTAGTTTAACTGCGGCCATATTCATCCCGTGTTATCTCGCGATACTCACTGCGTCACAGATCGCGTTCACCTTCCAGCACTGTGAAACTTCTCACTAATGATGAATGAATGAATGAGGTCTGCTTCATGTAAGTATAAAACAGATGCCTCTCTTCTCATGTCTTCTGATGGTGAGCTAATATTAGGGTGAGTGTTGCAGTACAGCTGATTTGTTGTCAAGTAACACAGAAAAGATTCAGTACAGCAGTTCATTTGCCCATTAGTCCAGTTGTGGCACATGTAGGCTTGCTTCACGGTCTTATAAGTCAGTAATACAAGAACACAAGCACAAGTAAAGCAAAAGAGCACATAAAAACAAAAGAACATCAGTTAAGTAGAAAACAGTGCTTGAAGTTTATCATTGCTAATATGCCAAAAAAATCTCTGTAATCTAATAAAACCCTTAGTTTTAACTGCAAGGTTATTATCACTAAGAATTTGCAGCTGGCTGTAGAAATTGAACAAGTAAATCCCAAAGTAATCGAATCTGAACTAAAATGACTCGTTTTTGGTCATAGTCAGCACTGCATGATTATTCGATATATCGACTTTGTTATGACGTACTGATAACTTTTGACATCTAGACTTTTACAGTAGTTTAAAGTGAGGTGAACCCAGGACATTTAAACACCCTCGTTCTTTAGTTGGCTGCTTATAACATGATGCATGATTTCAACTGCAAAGTGAGAACAATACTCTGACCCTTTCCCATTTCTGTTACAAGCAGTGTTGTGGGTAACGCATTACAAGTAACGCGAGTTATGTAATCAGATTACTT
>NW_015508448.1:0-248 GCF_001515645.1 Sinocyclocheilus grahami | reverse complement strand
GATCAAGCTTTTGCATGAAACAGTGTGCTACACTCCTTGACCGGCATTCTGGCATGGCTAAAAAGTACGGCGCACTTTCATCTCTCATGGGGTCTGCAAAAGCTTGGAGTAGAGCTGGTGATATCAGAACGGCTTTAACACTTCTCTGCCCCACCGCTGTCGGCTCAAACCTGTGTCCTGCTTCCACCTCTACAGCAGCATGTAATGTTGGCCTCGTACGTGCAGCATTTATGGCTGCACTTCAAAGC
>NW_015508447.1:22331-22932 GCF_001515645.1 Sinocyclocheilus grahami | reverse complement strand
AGAAACTGTTGAAAGCACATCTAATGTTGGTAGCATACAATGATTAGATGTGGTGTTTTATATGTCGATGTTTGTTTCCATTCTTGTACTTTTATGTAAAGCACTTTGGTTTGTGTTTTAAATGGTGCTATATAAATAAATAAACAAGAACAAATAAAAAAAAAGATCAAATAAAATAAAATTATTTACAAATAAAATAATTTTATTCAGCAAGGATGCATTAAACTGACCAAAAGTGACAGTAAAGACATTTACAATGCTTCTGAACCATACATTCTCTTTTCCAAATTAAAGTATAAAAGATGCTGTAACTAGTGTAAGTTCAGGAGTTGTGATGAGCCTGAGTATGAGGAGGCCTCAGCAGGGTCACGAGAGGCTGAGAGATCAGGAGGGTGTGAATTTGGTGTCAGTCAGCAGGACGTGTGAAGTGATTTCATGCCCTCTATCCATTATGCATGCGGCGAGGACTCGCTCCCTGATCTCTTTCGACTGGCACCAGCATCCCGACACTCGGCTTACAGCTCACAAACACTCTGCCAACAGCACCTCCACAGGGAAACACGGAGAGAGGAGGAGAAACGCCAGCATGTAAGAGCCAAAC
>NW_015508447.1:17580-18264 GCF_001515645.1 Sinocyclocheilus grahami | reverse complement strand
TATTAAATTACCGCATCCCTAGTCAACACAGCTTGTTGCTTGTTGCTAAGTGATAGATGCAAATATGCAACAAAAAAAACACCATAATTACAAATATTGCAAGTTGTTAAGCAGTGTATACGTATATGATTATTGCATCCTCAGCATAGCAACAATGCTATATGTGTGCTGCCTAAGTAGACTTAGTTTCATGAGGTTCCACTCTTTACAGACAATATGCAGTAAGACGACTCACTAGGGTGCTCACTGTGAGCAGCCGTGACGAGCACAGATTCACGGACGGGTCAGAGAGTGTGGTTTTCTGCCTCTGTGTAACTCTAATGGGCCCGTGCTGCTCATCAGCACATCTGAGAGAAGATAGTGAGAGATAATGAGCATTTCCCTCTACTCCAATGCCTCTTCAGATTCAAAGAGGGACGAGACATTAAAACAACAAACAGCCTCGAACACAACACACCTCAGGAGGCTTCAGAGCTCAACAGACCAAACGCCATCAAACTCTACAGAGGGAAACTGAATTTTCCTGGGCCAACATCACTGGCTACATATGAAATATTATTAGGAGCTGTTTTTAAAGCAACTTATACACGCAGCATTTTAAAAGTTTGAGTTTGATTGTTTGTTAAATAATTAATACTGTTATTCAGCAAGGATGCATTAAAGGGATAGTTCACCCAAAAATGA
>NW_015508447.1:10094-12356 GCF_001515645.1 Sinocyclocheilus grahami | reverse complement strand
TTAGTCATTATTATTTTTGATTTGACTGTTACCAATTATTTGAATTTATTTATTTTTTTATTTTAAATAAAGAAAAACTGGCACTAAAATTATATGCATTTTAAATGAATGTAAAAAATAAGATTTTATAGAGGAAACAACTGTAATGTCATTAATTACAAATATTTTTAATTATTAAATATTATTATTAAAAATAAGTAAATATAATTTTTGATTTAACTGTTATTAATTATTTGAATTTCTTTTAATTGTTCATTTTAAATAAAGAAAAACTGACATTAAAAACAATATGCATTTTTAAAAAATGTACAATGGGGTTTTTTAGGGAAAACAACTAAGATTATTATATTCTTTATAATTATTATTAAATATTATCATTAAAAATAAGTGATTATTATTTATGATTTGACATCAATTATTTGAATTTCTTTTCATTTGTGATTTTAAATAAAGAATAACTGGCATTAAAAACATGCATTTTAAATAAACAAAATATGGTTTACGGGGAAAACAACTGTAATGTTATTAATTAAAAATATTATTTAATTATTAAATATTATTATAAAAAAAAAGTGACTTATTTTTTATTTGACTATTATCAATCATTTTAATTTCTTTTAATTATTAATAATATAAATAAAGAGTTAACTAGCATTAAAAAAAATATGAATTAAAAAAAAATTCAAAATAGGGTTTTAGAGGGAAAACAACTAAGATAATTAATTATAAATATTTTTCAATTATTATTACATAATATTATAAAAAATAAGTTACCATTATTTTTAGTTTGACTATTATCAATTATTTGAGTTAATTTTCAACTAATTGATTTACATGTTTAATTTCAAATAATTGAATTAATTTTAAATTGGCACAAAAAATTATACGGTAAAGATGCAAAACAAGAATGACAAATAATTTATATACACTATACATATGTTTTATGTAATTTGATCTAACCCCTTTTATTCATGCAAACTAATATATTCAGGCTCATTTAGTTATAATCAATAATTTGGAATCAAATCAGTGAATTTACATATTTAATGATCAAATTTGCACTGTAATTGCAGAAGAGAAATGTGTCACTGTGGTGTAAAACACAAATTCTGTCACAATCTATCAAGCCAAACATGCCTGAAGGTGCTTCATATCAGCGTCTGTCTGCGTGTCACGCGAGAAGAACGGACGATAAACACAAAGAAACTGAGAGCCTTCCTTTGTTTGACTGTTTCTCTCTCTCTCTCTTTAACTGCCCATTACACGTCTATGGAGAACGGCCGAGGGGGGCTGGGAAAGACCTCCTGCAGACCAACGGAGCGACAGAAGACGTACAATTAAAGAGAGAGATGCTGGAGAATAATAGCAGGTTTCTTTTCCTGTGAGAGGGGATTTACATTAGTGAAAGGCATTAAAATTGCAAGTAAAAGACCTCCAAGGATACTAAACTGCTATTATAACTGCTTTGTTTCAGTGCAATGCTTTTCCCTGACCCAAGAGCTCTAGCTCGGAGGAAATTCATTTCTTTATATTATCCTCTACTAAAAATAAACTATATTTTTATTATTATTTTCTAAAGACGATGCAAAAAAGAAGCCATTCTGAAGGCACAACTATGTATATACTGTAAAAAAAAATTTGACAGTTTGTTCTGGTTTTATGCAAGTCAAATATATTTACTTATTATGACTAATTTATTTAATAATATGCCTAAATCAAGTACATTAGATTACGTCAACATCACGTTTCGCCCATGCAAAACCCACCGCAAAGACACATGATTTGAGGAATAGCAATAGTGATGCTTGACTTAGCAAACACCACTAAACATCAGTCTCAGCTCAACAAATAATACTAATGAAGATCTGACATGTAAATATACTGTATGCTATTCATGTAAATACATCAGCAAGACAAAAGCATTACAGAAGCCCCAGGAACAGTGACTGATATTCACACAAACACGTTCTCTGAGTGTAAACAGTATGTGGAGTGGGATTTAGTAATGAGACAGCAGTGAGTGAATCAGGAGCTGTCCAGTGCTGAAACACACTCACACGTCATTACTTAAAATAAAATATAGGATTTTACAGGGGAAACAATTGCGAGCTTAATTACATTTTTTTTATTATTATTTAAAATAAGTGTTATTTGACAATCTTATTTATTATTAGATTTTTTTATTGTTAATCTTAAAGAATAACTGGCATTAAAAATGATTTACTAGCATTAAAAAGACAGAAGAAGCAAAACATTATTTTT
>NW_015508447.1:8234-9594 GCF_001515645.1 Sinocyclocheilus grahami | reverse complement strand
CACACACACACAGTCTGGGTCCGTCTGATCTCAAACGCTTCAAACCTTCATGTCTTCTATTGAACTCGACGCCCTCCAGCAGGGCAACATCATTTACCCACAATCCCATATAGGAAAGCAAAATCACAAATGAGATATCTGTACAATCTGAGCAGTTTCTCCTAGACGATAATGAGATTAAAGGGAGGCCAATGGAGCCGTTTGCTGAAGTCTCCTGCTCTCAAATGCTCCTCCTCTAGAGCTCAACTGTGTTTCAAACTCTGACCAAATTCTGCCATCAAATGCTGCCTGACAGCCGCTGGCTCATTTGTTTTCTGCTTGTAGTTTTTGGACAAAAATCTGAGACAAATCCAACTTTTAAATTAAGTTTGCATTGGTCAGAATCAGTCTGAGTAATAAACGTTTCCTTTTAGGCTGCGGCACATTTATGCAGCTATGCAGTTGCTAGGATGTTGTGTGTGGTTGCCAGGGCATTGCTACTGTATTCAGTAGTTAGGTTGATATGGGTGGTTTCTAGGGCATTGCTATGCAGTTGCTAGGGCATTGTTAGTGGTTGCCAGAGTGTTGCTATGCAGTTGCCAAAGTGTTGCTATGCAGTTATTGAGACATTGTGGGTGGTTGCCAGGGTGTTGCTATGCAGTTGTTGCGTCAATATTGGTGGATAGTTGCCAGGGTGTTACTATGAAGTTGCTAAAGGCATTGTGGGTTGTTGTCAGGGCATTACTATGCAGTTCCTAGGTCGATATGGGTGGTTGGTTGCCAGGGTGTTGCTATGCAGTAGCCAAAGATCTGCTATGCAGTTACTAAGGCATTGTGGGTGGTTGCCAAGGTGTTGCTATACAGTTGCTGGGTCAATATAAGTGGTTGATTGACAGGGTGTTACTATGCTGTTGCCAAAGAATTGCTTTACAGTTGCTAAGGCATTGTAGGTGGTTGTCAGGGCATTGTTATGCAGTTGCTAGGTTGATATTTGTGGTCGGTTGCCAGGGTGTTGCTATGTAGTTGCTAAGGCACTTTGGGCGGTTGCCAGGGCATCACCATGCAGTTGCTAGGTCATTATGAGTGGTTGCCAAGTTGTTTATGAGCAGTTGCTAAGGCATTGCTATGCAGATGGCAGGGTGTTGGAGGTAGGTTGCCAGGCCATTTCTATGCAATTTTGTGTCGCTATGGGTTTTTGCCAGGGCATTGCTATGCAGTTGCCAGAGAGTTGCTATGCAGTTGCTAAGATATTGTGAGTGGCTCCCAGGGTGTTGCTATGCAGTTGCTAAGGCATTGTGAGTGGCTGCCAGGGTGTTGCTATGCAGTTGCTGAGTTGATATTGGTGGTTGGTTGCCAGGGTGTTGCTATGCAGTTGCCAAAG
>NW_015508447.1:2909-3461 GCF_001515645.1 Sinocyclocheilus grahami | reverse complement strand
ACATGCTGCCCAAACGATTTGGATGCGATTACAGACATCTAGACGGTTAAATCGGATTTGAAAGATCCACTAAATCAGACATCCATCCACCAAAACCCCTACGGTTACATTAATCCGCAACTAATAGTTATGAGAAGGTTTCCTTTTTACCTGGAGTTGCTCAAGTTGTCAGAGCTGAGAGTATGAGTCCACACCGGCTGAACGGATGAAGATCAGCTGAGAACCGAACCGATGTGCGGATGCTCCGGTGCCTCTGGCGGAGAAAGAGCCGATCCGATCCGAGTCTGCTGGAACTTCTGTCACATGAAATTCATTGAACTCCACAAAAGAAGCTGCAATTGCTCTCGAACAGTTTCTGACGGTAAAGCAATGACAAGCACCGGGCACATCCGCGGAGGAACGGACACAGATTGACGCCGGTCTCTCCGCAGCGGCGCCTCCGTCTACTGGAGAGATCAGAAACAAAAGCGTGCTGGAGAAGAAGAGAGAAGCACAGCGCTCCACAAAACCCCCTACCGATCCTGAGAGAGAGAGGGAGAGAGAGAGAGAGAG
>NW_015508447.1:0-1392 GCF_001515645.1 Sinocyclocheilus grahami | reverse complement strand
ATTTCACAACTAAAAAGGTCCATTATCAATATTATCGCGATGTAGGCCTATAAAGCACAATTCACTCAGAAGTCACTTACAAAACAAGCAGCTTTCTATTGCTAAACGCGTTGAACGCATCGGATTCGTGTGACTTGAACAGCGAAATCTGCACGGGAAACGTTTTCAGGAAACCGCCACACAACAGGTAGAAAATGCAAAAATTTGATGTACGGCTTAAGTTTTTAGTGTGTATTGAGAACCCAACTTTAAATCATATTTCATAAACAACGTTTTAAGTAAGTTAATGATTACAAAATATTAGACGTTAGACAAAGCGTGTTTGCACCTGAAGAGCGTGAAAAAAAGACGCCGAACTAAAGTGGCTTTCGTGTGAGTAGGTAACCATAGCAACAGTTCGCCGCATTAGCAAAATAAGTATTTTTTCCATACTCCATTCCATATTTACATGACAAGAGTGACTAAAATAAAATATTAGTAGCTATTTATTTTTTTAAAAAGACTAAGATGGTCGACGTCTGACTAACTGTTGCAGGTGGCGCCAAAAGTTGTGTTGCGCATGCGCAAACGAACCTTTACTAATCACGCCCCAAATTTGGCCCACTGAAACTACAGTAGGCTATAACTATCCTTTAACAATTTGACCCCCTGAAAGTCGTTGTATAATTTAGATACATTGGGTAGATTCAGGAATAACTCTTACAGCCATGAAGAGAAGTATATCATCCGTGAAAAACATAATGAGGTTAATGGAGTCCATATAGAGTGAGCTGAGCTTATGATCTGAGTGGCATTAACGACAAACTCACTGAACCCTCAGATCCGTGAGGACTTTTACCTAAAGAGAGGAAAAACTGAAATCATTAGACACACCAGCATTTCTCTCAAACATATCATTAGGCTATTAATATTGTTTGAGAATAGGCTACTGAATAAGTGCTTATTGATGTTATGTGCACTGACAGAAATGAGGACTTTTGGCTTTGGGTGTTGGTCTGAGACTCAGGAAAGTCTCTGTTGCAGTGGAGAGAAATGCTGACTCAAAGCCTGTAACCAATAAACTCTAATCCTGGTAGGTATCCACACACACACACACACACTTTGAAATACAAGTGCATGCTGTGCAGTATATACTAGAAACTGCTTATTATGAAAAATGGCATGTAAAATAGAATGCAGTATGCAGCAATAAAAAAATAGCAATGCCAAAATCCAACAACATATTTGTTTAGAGCTGTTTTGGCTCGTAAACGGTGCTTAATCTGCACAGATTTCTCTCTTGATTCAGACCAGACCACTTTTCACTGGAGGAAGTGTTATTATGGATTATAGATTTTAAGTTAAAAACATCTTGATGGATTTGTTTCAGCTTTTGTCTTCTCCAGATGTTAA
>NW_015508446.1:20931-22945 GCF_001515645.1 Sinocyclocheilus grahami | reverse complement strand
GAATACTCAAATTGAAGAATTCTGTTGTTTCAGGTTTCTAGATTCCAGGTTTATGTTTATCATTGTCTATCATTGTCATATTATACATTTTGCATTCTGCTCTTTTTATGCAGATTTCAAGTATTTTAGTTCATACTATAATACATTTTTCAATACATATATAATACATATTTCAATCCCCTGCTGAAAAAAATAGAAATCTTTAAGATATCGGCCAAATTTTCTTATCAGGCCGATACCGATAACAGAAAAAATGAGCCGATATGGGCCGATACCGATATGGTGGCCGATATATCGTGCATCCCTAGTTTTAATGGTTAAAAGTTGATGGTTTGTAATGTCTGTAAAGGCATTTGTAGTGGAAATCATTCTGATTTCTGTGATGGTTTCTATTGTTTTTGTCAGCAGGGTCACCATGGGTTTTGTGATGTTATTTGTCATAAATGCGATAGGATTGCTGTAATATTGTGAGAGAGTAGCGACTGTTTGTAGTTGTGGTGGGCCTATTTGGGAGAAAATCCAGGGACGTTTTTTACTCCCAGTCCGTCCCTGACTCGGTTATTGGAGAAATACAGAGGCCCGTCGACCTCGGGGTCCTCGGTGGTGGGTACCGCCCTGAGCGAGGCCCATGCTTCCTGATCAAGTGCGCATCTGCGTCTGAGTCGCTTTCACATTCACGCAAACCGCTCCACGTGAGACTGAATTCAGACCACCTCCTTCAGGTAGTCTCGGGTTCGGTATACCGGGTCCGCATGACCTATTCAGCTGCTTTTGTCATACATTTCAAGCTGATTATGTTGTTGTTGTTGTATGCAGTTTGTTTTTGATATAGTAATGAACTGTTACAGTCATGTTTTCTGTCAGATTATAGGCGCTCAAAATCTTCACGCGCCACTCACATATTTTCAATTAAGGTACATTATGGACGCCTCTTGGTCATTTTCAGTAAACTTTAGGCGGCTGGTTTGCGAGTTTACCCTGCACGCCCTGCGCTTCTCGTCCGCCTTTATAGTTTCCACCGTGATATATATCTTTCTAGAGAGAAGCGAACAACGCTCGAGCTCGACATAACATCTGTTTAGACGCAGAAGGTCCTCACAGTAACAGATATTATAGCTTTGAAGCGTTTTAACAAACTTACCGTGACATGTGAAGGCATTTGTTAGATTTAGAATCCTCCGCAATGGCGTCTCTGGAATGAATACTTTCTGTTTCACTTTAAGCAGTTCCGCTAAAAATGTGATGACCTTGTGTCACGTGCTGTTTGCTATTGCATGCTGCACTGGAGTAAACAGGTACCAACACAGATCGTCTGCTTGTTGTTGACACAAATATAGAAATATAATTTTTGCACCCCTCGAATAGAGAATTATCCTCATTAAAAGAGAGAGCACGAGAGAATGAAAAATAAAATAATAAATTGAATTAGATTGTTATTGTGGACATCAAATACCTTTCCCCTAATACATTTTTTATAACCCATGCTACATTATTATTATTATTGTGGAAGACATTTATCATTACACTTCTGGACAGGTCTTTAAATGTCCTTATTGCCTCTTCCAGAGCTTTCAGTATATATTCAGTGATGGAAACCGAACTTGTGCTGATTTCTCTCTGCAACTGATTAGCTTTTTTTATCCAGTAAATGAAGACAATACAGCCAGACTTTTGTTGGAGCCACATTCTGTGGATTCTCGTTTAACAGAGTGGGGAGCTACAAATGCAGGGCCACCATGCGAGTAGTGGCTAATATTCGCAGACATTTTCTTTTCACAGCTCGTTTTCCTTCAATTGAAAGTTCAGGGTTCTTCTTGACCATGACATTCAGTTCTCCCTTTGTCTTGGGAAATGTCCAATCAAACACCGTGAAGGCCTGAGCTCTGTACAGTACACTGTAAAAATGACCGTGAATTTAACGGTAAAAGACTGTAAAAATGCTACAGTAAAAACCTGTTAAATGGTTAACGGTAAATTCCCTGACTATATACAGTGAAAAACTGTATTAAACATT
>NW_015508446.1:16349-20324 GCF_001515645.1 Sinocyclocheilus grahami | reverse complement strand
CAGCTGCCGTTTTTACCGTAAATTTTACGGATTTTTTTTTACAGTGTAGCCTACAGCTGTGAACACATGTGTTGCAGTTTTCTGCTCAAACACCTGCAGGTAGGTGATCTGGCCCAGCTGGGTCTAGTAAGCTGTTTGAATCTGGAGGTTTAGTAATACACTGTTACTCTGGACTGCTGGCTTGATTGATGATTTGGTGTCACACAGATACTAGACAGATCCTCTCAATTCCACCAGCCCTGCCATGAAGCTGGCTTTCAGGGAAGCACTTACATCCAGGAGACTGGACTTACTAGAGAGAGTCAGAGCTACTGAACTTCAAATCTCTCAGAGGCTGTGAACGAGTGTTCAAATCTTCATTTAAGGATTTCTTATTCCACAGAGTAACACCTGAAATGAGAAATGGCTTTCAACTCTGTGTGAGGAAAGGCTGTTAGGAGTAAATGTGCAACCGTTAGTCCTCCTGTGATCTAATATTTCCCTGTGGATATTTCTAATGCCTATAGATGACTTACAATTGAATATTATTGTACAGCAGTATTTAGATCAGATCTATTTATCATGGCTACATATAATAAACACTGATAGATCTAAAGATCTAATTTATGGATGAACAGCTGCTGCAGAATATATTCCAAAGTTACAAAATAGTATTACTGAAGAATAAATGAACACATATCTGTGTATGCAGCAGAATTAACTGCCATGATGTTAGCACTCCAGTGGAGGAGAAGATGTAAAACAAGAGCAGATGTAATATGTACTGACTCTTCTGCAGCACTATCAAGCCTTGCAAGTGGATTAAAATCGTCAAGGCAAGACATTACATATGAGATTATTGCAACTTTTTTTTAAGATTAAGTAATGCAAGCTGAATGTTTCTGTGGGCTCCTGCTCATATATGAGTGGAGGCTAATGAAATGGTTGATAAGCGAGCTGTGAAACACACAGAGATAGATGCACAAGTGCGGAACTGTGAAAGAAAGGGCAGATATCTGTATAGCATGAAGCAACAAGTAGGCAATGGGAGAAAAGTTTTTAATAACAGGAAGGACGATTCAATTACTGCTTAAATTCAAATAGGGCATTCTGTACTAAATCATTCATTGTATAAAATATGAAAACCTGAAACAAGGCAGTGTAATTATTGTGAGCAAACAAAAACAATAGAGCATGTACTAATACAATGTAAATAAATAAAAAAATGTATAAGAAAAAATAGAACTTAATTAAAAAGACATCCTTGGAAGAAAAAAAAACATTAAATTTGATAAGCCTTCTGAAAGAATCCACAGAACAACATAAAAATATAGTGTTATATTAAGATTTCTTAAAGGATTCTTAATATTAAGGTTTCTTATTAGGATTATGCAGGATAATTTAAAAATGATTTATTTTTTGTTTATTTTCACCTGCCTGTGCTTCACAATTGAGTCCAGTCTGTGGCAGTACTGCACCAGAAGTTGCCATAAATAACTCTAGGAGAAGGAAGAGAAAGAGAAGAAACAATGCATGCACATAATAGTTTGCTTGTTTGTTTTTGTTTTTGCAGTCATGGTATGCAATAGCTACTGTTCAACAGTATGGGTAATATCCCCCTCCCCCAAATAAATGAATAATTTTATTCAGCATGGATGCATTAATCTGATCAAAAGTGACGGTCAAGACTTTTAAAAAGAGTTACATTTCAAGCAAATATAGATATTTTGAATTTTCAGAACACTGGAAATTAGAATGTCTTCTGAAGGATCACGTGACACTGAAGACTGGAGTAATAATGCTGAAAATTCAGCTGTGTATCACAGAAATAAATTACATTTTAAAATGTATTACAAAATAAACAGGTATTTTAAATTGTAATAATATTGTACAATATTAGTCTTCTTACTGTTTTATCAAAAATGAAGACTTAAGACTGAGTATAAAAAATAATTATTTGAAAAACACATTTTATTTCTTTCTTTTTCACTTTGATTTTGGGGTAAAAAAATGTTTTGCCAGAAAGTTGACTTTAGCTATATACAGTATTTATGTATTATAAATAAATTTGATGTAATTTATATGTGTGTACGAGAGAACACAGAGAAAACATATAATTTGCATTGATATACAACAGTAGAGCGCAGGAGCAGCAGGTGCGTCCTGTGTGTGTGGAAGAAAATCTCCACGCTTCACTGCAACTCTACAGGAGAAACTTCAGCTCATCAACTTCAGAACCTGTTCTGGTTTACTGAAATTAAGAAAGGGAGTATACAGAGCTGAATTATTTATAAGCTCTGAATCAAATAAACTCTAGTCAAACTAGAAGTGTGGCCTGAAAGTCAGATTTGCATTTGTGGAGGAGATTCTGTTCGTCTCAGAATAGTGCCTGTGTCTCCAGTGCTGCATGCTCAAACCACAAGAGGGTTGTTTACAAGACATAAAGATTTACAACTCAAACCACAGGAACTGTTAAGCTTTATCATTCATTTTAACTTAATAAATACTACTTCCATCTGAATAAGGCACTGAATGATGCTCTTGACAAAAATAATGTTCTTCAGCTTCATCACAAATAAGTGCTCTAGCATCATGCTTTTGTTTAACCCCTTAACTGTCACCCCCCAATTTTTTAAAATAGGCAATAAAGTGCACTATCCAAACTTAAATTGTTTTAATTTATGAACACTTTGGAATACAGACATAAGGTTGGTCTCTTTTTAAAGAAGAAAATCAGCAGATTATTGCAAAAGTGGAATTAAAAACATTTTTTTTTTTAATTTTTAAGTTTAAATTTACTGTAAAGAAAATGCGCTATACTAATTGTATTTTATTTTATATATCGTAAATATTTTACATAACATGTTTTACTCTAAAATTGGTATAAATTAAAGCCTTTGTCTAAATAAGTTATTTTCCAAATTTGAAGTTTGATACCACAAACAGCCACCGGTGCCATCAATTTTTTTATGCATTTTTCTGTCACAAATGTCTAGATTTCTCTGTAAATCTTACTTCTATGTCAAAATACCACCAAATATGGAATCCTGAGAATCCTGAGACCTTTCTAATGATATATATTTTGTCAAGATTATAAAAAGTTTTGATTGTAAAATACCGTAATACATTTTGTAATATGACACTTGACACTGCCTGCTAAGGGGGAGGGGACCGCCAAAATATTAAGATATTAAAAGAGCAAACCCAGCATACACCTGACTGATGATGCATGGTATATGCACTTAAGTGACAGATTTTATTAGTTATTTATTACTGTGATATTTCGAAAGCCACTGAGTTTGATTGCCCATAAAAATACGATTCTGTATGTTTGTATACGTTCCTAATAGTGCTGGATGTTATTTATGAGTTATTGCTCCTAAATGGGACTTTTCTGCTCTAATTACACTGAACATTTACATATACAGCACCACTTTGCATTGGCAGCACATGCTTCAGTGCTTTTGTAAGTGTTTATAGGCCCGTAGTTTAACACAGATCAGAATCATCGTCATCACAGAACAACAATGACTTCCATCGTCATTTTTATTTCGATGCTTGTAGTATTTTATCAGGGTTTGTATAATTAGACTAGATCTCTATTGCACAAATTAACACGTGTCATACTTTGGTATATCATGGTTTATGTGACTCTTTTAGAGTGCCGAGGACAGGTCGTCATCACTCAGACACCATTAGCAACAGCAGCCCAACCAGGACAAGAAGTTAAATTAAACTGCAAAGCCAACAGGCCGGTGCATCTTAATAACCACATGGCTTGGTACTTCAGGGAACCCGGAGGAGCTACTAAACTACTTATACAAGGTGCCACCATTCGATTCACTGGAACTCCTTCTAGATTCACCGGCAGTGGACATGGAGCGGACTTTACTCTGACCATCAGTGGAGCCCGGCCTGAAGATGCAGGACATTACTTCTGTCAGAGTGACCACACTGGTGCAATAGTCACACGGTGATAAAGAGCCGCACAAAAAC
>NW_015508446.1:10357-15700 GCF_001515645.1 Sinocyclocheilus grahami | reverse complement strand
ACACACACACACACACACGAACACACACAAACAAACACAAACACAAACACGACATTCATCCTCCTAGAAAACATCTGCCCAGCTGAAAGCAAGCATTCAGATAACTTCAAAGACAACAGAAGTGATTATGCAATTAAATACATGTTCCAAATCTGTATGAGTTTCTTTCTTCTGTTGAGCACAAAAGAAGATATTTTGAAGAATGAACGAAAGAGTTTCTGTTCCCCATTGACTTACACAGAATTGTATTTTCATACTAGGGAAGTCAATGGCTGCCGTCAACTGTTTAGTTACACATATTCTACTAAATATCTTTTTGTATTTAGCAGAAAAAAGAAACTCATACAGGTTTGGAACGACATCCTACTTGTATTGTATATGATAGATCTGTTCGAAAAAATATATTTCCAATTTTTTATTTTTTTTGTCTTTGTAAACTTTTATCACAATCCAGTTGTGTGACTCCTTATGTGGCTACCTTGTCTAATCGATAAATGTTCTCTTAAGTTTATACATTTTATTATGTGTATCTATCTTTTTAGTTGTAACTTTGTTTTATTTCAGTTTTTGTATTATTAATTGTAATTCTTCAACTTGAACTTATTTCAGTTAAGGCAACATTTCTATTTTTAAATGTTTAGTATTTTTTATAAAATATTTAAGTTTTTTCATCTATTTTTTAGTTTATTTTAATTAAGCTTTTTTCAATTACCGAAAACCATTTGAAAACTGAAAACGACTAATTCTGGTTTGTGTTAACAATAGCAACAGTGTTGCAAATGCTGTTTCGAGACGACTCTCGTTTTATAATCGACTCTGCAGGTGTTTTCATGCTTCACTGAGAGAAGCTTATTTGAATATCTAACATGAAATACTTTAGAGAAGTTGACATTTCATACAACGTGACATTCTCAAGTCTTCCTAAAACATTTTTTTTTCAGCATTTCAAATTCTTTTAGAACTATTGAATTATAGTTCATTTAGACGTCATAACCACCCCATGTTATTTGAGAGGCCACATGCTATTAGTAGAATATTTAATGGAATATTTGTACTTTTAAACATTTATTTGTCACAGCAGGACCAAGAAGAGTATCAAAGATAAAAGCTTTTATTTCAGATAAAAGAGAAAAATCATAGCATCTCTTGAATGAATTAAATCAGAGAAGCAGAAGTGAGACACGAGCAGGAAGGCTGCAGCAGATCTACTGTGAGCACTGATCTCTGGTCAGTTGTCGAGTGACGGCAGGCTGGCCGCTGCGTGTGGCCTCACAGCTCACTGAGACGCTCTCCATCCACTGCTGCTCAGAGAGAGTCAGGCTGCTGCTCCAGCTGTACAGACCGTCCTCCTGCAGGAGCCCAGCGCTGCTGTCCTGAGACCTGCTGCTGCTGCCGTCCACCGTCCAGCTCAAGCTCCAGTCTGACGGGAAGCCCCCGCTGGCCACACACACCAGTGTCGCTGTGCTCTTTGATGAAATCTCTGTGCTGGACGGGGGCAGGACGCTCAGTTTAGGAGGAGTGACGCCTGAGAAAAGAGAAGAGCAGCAGGACACCAGAGAACTCTCTTAACAGACATCTGGACACATTTTATTACAGATGAATGTGACAGACAGTATTCCTATCTGTTTAGACAAAGTAATATACGATAAAAAAAATGTTTAAAGCTAATTAAATGTAATCACACTGACAGATGTTTAATAACATGTTTGGGAAGCCATGAAGTTAGTAACTAAAGCAGCTGCTCAATACAACCACACTCTAACATACATCCAGAAAAGAGTCAATAATGAAATAATGAGCGTACTGTTTACTGTACGCTTGTGAAAAAGAAGTGCACTTAATTGTATTGAATTAGTCGTGTACTTTAAATCTTAAAAGGAATACATAATAAAACAATAATACTTGCAGATAATGTAATATTAATGAAATAAAATGTCACTTTAAGTGTACTTAAAGAGAGCACACCTTAATGACTCTCTTAATAATGTCAAAATCAATTTTTTACTTAAGTACATTTTAAATCATTATGCTTTAATAATCTTCTGTCGTGCTTTGAAGAAGTACACTTCTTTTGTTGACTAACATACTAACTATAGTGTTTTTTGATGCATTTAAAGTTAATTGATTTTAAACTTACTAAACTGCAATGCTTTTCATCATACCAAATGTGCAATTACAAATATATTGAAGTACATAGAAGTTTCAATAGAAACGACAGTATATTTCAGTTTATTATAATATAAGTAATTATGAAATTACATATACGGATGTACTTTTGTCCTACTTAAGTGGGTCAGCAGTCTACTGTTCAACTAATTGCATTTAATATCAATTTAAATTATAATAGATTTTTAAAAAAAATGCAATTAAGTGTCCAAAAACATTACATTCAGATCATGCTTTATTGTATTATTTTAAAGTGTATTGTTTCCATAATAAGTAAAGGTATGATGAAGTGCTCTGTTTCAAGGGAGTAGTAAAATACATTTCACAAATGCCAAGTTGGCAGGCTTAAATGATAAACTGTAATCTGAAACAAATCCATTAAAATATCTTTTGGCCAAAACAATTTATGACAAAATATGCTGTATGACAAAAAAACTCTAACAGCATGTTAGTAGTAAAGACGTTTATATTATGTCTTCGTAGTTTGACTCTCAAATGTAAACCTACACTGAGAAATATTTACTGCTAGTATATCGAATAGAAAATATGTTTTTGCCAGTACAAATGAAAACATTTAAAGTATAATGTCATAAGTTATAGTAATATGACTATATTGTATTGTATTAAGAGCATTTGAATATTTACTTACTGCCAACATCCAGTCTGGTGCCGCCGCCGAAAGTTAATCACAGTGATACAAACTAATAGAGCAGCTGCACAAAAACCTCTGCACGCTTCAGCAGCTGCACAACAACTGCTGTACTTATATTTGTGATCAAACCCATTTCAATAATAAAAAACTATTAATTGCATTTTTAGAAAAGATGGTAAACTACTGAATGCTCATGAAATATCATCAGAATATCCAAGAAAACTCTTGAGAAATATCATCTGATACTAATACGAAGTCTTTGCTTTTGTGGAAAAAGTACACTGTAAAAACAATTCCGTAAAATGTATGGTAAAAAAACGGCAGCTGTAGTTGACGGATTTAACTTAAATTTACAGTTAAATACCGTAATTTCATTAACTGATATAATGTTAATATACCAACCTATTGAAGCACTGAAATCTGTTTTGCACCTTTGTAATACACTGATAACCACCAAATGCAGGTGGTGATGAAAAAGTCACATGATGAACCAAAGCCCATCACAAGCAGCTTTTAAATAATAACATATATAGAAGGTGCACAGCGTCATTCACACAAACACTAAACACCATCATGGTAACACACATGAGACTGAAATAATGCAATAAACATTAATTTAACAACATTAGGTCTAACACATAACCCTAATATACAAAACTGATAAGAAAAAACTAAGAAGAAACATAGGTATTTCAACAAAAATTTAAACTATTAGGAAATGTGTAACAGGGAATTCTGGGAATGTCAATTTACGGTTATTCACTGTAAATTATACAGTATTTTTCACTTCCAAAAACGGTATACTACCGTAAAATATGTCCAATACATGTAATGTCCAATACAGTTTTTCACTGTATATAGTAGGGGAATTTACCGTTAACCATTTAACAGGTTTTTACTGTAGCATTTTTACAGTCTTTTACCGTTAAATTCACGGTAATTTTTTACAGTGTACATTTAATGAATTTAGTTTGAAACTCAATATCTGACACATATGTGACACGTTTTCTCTGAAAGGAAGCAGCTTTGAATAAGTGCACCACTCCTCTGTTTAAGACTGACTGTCATCGCTCAGGACTCTAAACAGCAGCTCTCGTCTGTTCTCTCTCAGTCCTAGCAAAGATGACTGCAAACACTCTAGTGATCTGCTCTCTACTGCTTTCTCTTGCTGGTGAGATTACAGTTGAATATTCAGCGAGTTATGAATGTTTTTCTCATTTTTCTCATGTGTCATCTGTTTGATTGTAACAATGATGGCAGGTTGTTCAGCTGAGATCATTCTGACTCAGAGTCCGTCAGTGGATTCGGTGTCTGTGGGAAGCAGCGTCACTCTCAACTGCAGATCCAGCAGTGACAGTTTTACATCTAGTTTAGCCTGGTATCATCAGAAACCCGGACAAACACCCAAACTCCTGTTCTCTAGTGTTGGCAGCAAAGTGTCTGGAGTTTCTGAAAGATTCACTGATGGGAGATCAGGAACAAACTTCATGCTCAATATCAGAAACGTCCGGTCTGAAGACGCAGGAGATTATTACTGTCAACAGCATTATGAACGGCCATGAACACAGTGATAGAGAGCCGTACAAAAACCCCTTCAGTGAAAGAGGAACTACTGATTTAGACACACACTGCACACATATTACACTGTGACTGGACCCTGTTAAAATTACATATTACTTTCATTTTTTTTCTGTAAATGTAAGAGACACTTTACAATAAATTCATTACAGTTAAGTTACAGTTGTTCTCGAAACAAATAAAATTCAAGGTAAATTGAAGTCCAACATTAAATACATATATATTAAAAATACATATTTTAGTAAGTGTCACTGCACACCATTCTGTTCTCCATAATCTTTTAAGTCTTTTAAAGGTCCCATATTGTCAAAACTGAAATTTCCTGGCTTTTTTCATGATAACTGACGTCTAGGGGCTATTTAACTACCATATAAGTTTCAAAACAGTCAGTCCACAGTAAAATGCACACAGCCTGCATAAAGTAGCTGTGATTTTTCACGAACCGTTGTGACTTCCGTAAAAAATTTATGTCAGAACTACACAGTCACCGCCTTCAGTCACCACCCCAAGCACCACCCACAGTCCCACTCTCCTTTTGCCAAACCCCCAGACAACATCGCGTCCATGCCATTGCTGAGCAACAACAACACCAAAACATGTCGAAAGGTTAACTTTAATCACGAAACCAGATCGACCTGTAACGTTATACTCTCACTCAAAGGATGGACGTTCTGACAGGATTGTATGAGGTGATCACATCTAACGTGTATAGTAAAGACAAACTCACCGTGTCTATCTAGTCATGGTGAAGATGTATATACAGTACATTTCAATTTCAGCAGGCAACTATTTTTACAGCTACATTATTGTTCCAGCCACAATTAATCACAGCAATGTATATACAATTACAAATGATTATATATAAATCGTCAGTTTGTTGTTTTACACACACATGCACACAAACATTATTTCATACACGACATAGTCGTGAGATGCAAGAAACATAG
>NW_015508446.1:8530-10347 GCF_001515645.1 Sinocyclocheilus grahami | reverse complement strand
TTAAAAACTAAACAGGACATATCACACAGCAAGATACCTGATTTCATTTCACTAATAGTTAAGGTTTAGATTTGGCTTGGGGATACTGATCATAGACCAAAACTAACAAGTACAGCTTTATCTTGGCTTTTTAAAATAATAGCACACTGTGGATTGAGCAAAATTATTCCATATTCTTTATGTGCAATCTGTTGCATACCAAATAAATGGTTCATTATCTTGGATGCATGAAAGCAGAGCAGCTGGGACTAAAGCAATGGTTTTGTCCCTTTGGTTGTTCAACTGAAACGTAAGAACCACAAAACAAACCACCTGCCTTTCGAACAGTTTCAATCTTTAAAACAATTTTTTTGACATTCAATACCACTTTAATGCGAGCTTCAGATCACCAGCTTTCACATCACCACATTTATATTTTTCTGATTTACAGTTTTATTTTAGATTGTTGGTATAACATGTATAATTTTATTGTTTCACTTTGCCTTTACATGAATAATTTTATCGTTCAGTCCATGTACAGCTATATGGTACTGTACAATTATCATTTATCATTCTGACAACATAAAAAATACATTTTCTGTAAGTATTGATAAAAACCCTTCACTAATTTCAAAGGTAAATTAACAACATAAAACTGGTTTTAATAACTAAGATTAGAAATAGTTAATAACTCATAAACAGAGATTATAATTTCATGCTCAAGTAAGCAGCACTAAGGCACAAACTTGTACTGGAAAATGCAGTCTTTGTCCCTCAGGGATTGATCGTACGATAACCTCTCAAATGCATGCTGACATTGCTGGGAAGTCCAAGTCTGATCAGCTGCTCTTGTAGCTGAAAATATGTGAGCTTAATGACAAATCATGTACTTATATATTTTTTCCAGTCAGAGCAAATAATCAGTAGTAACATATTCAGTTTAACAGAATATTTCCAGATTTTTATCTTGACAGTGCATAGTTTGTTCTTCTTTTTTTATTGGATGTTATATGCAGTGTCAAATAAAGTATAAGGATATAAATAATGTGTATAGATCAAAAGGGGTAATTTAACAAAATATGTAAAAATGCATCCTCTTTTATTGAAAAATTAAACAAGATTTCATCAAACTTTGATAATTGCCTTAATCTTTTAAACAACTGATAGGATTTTTCATATTTTAATTTACATTGTATTAAAATCACCTGTAAATGTATTTATTTATTTTTTAATCCATGAAAGGTGTGATTTTGATGCACAAATTAGTTTTTATTGTCTCTTATAACAAAAATATTTTATTTAAACCCATTAAAATGCAGATCCTGTTGTATACAATACTGAAAAGAAAAAAAACGTTTTAAAACTGTTCCATTATTACCCATTAGCAGATTTTGATTAATATCTAGAAACAAGTTAAATTTTTTTATACATTGTACAGTCAAACAAAGTGTGTTTTCTTTTTTCTTGCTTGAAAAATGGTGGTTCCCTAAAGAACCTTTAACATCCATGGAATCATTTCTTTCCATGAAAGGTTCTTTATAATAGTGGGAAAAGGTTTTTTTAATTTTTCAAATGTTCTTAAAAGGCTGGTGTAAAATAAATAAATAAATAAATAAAAACGTCCTTAGTTCACTGCTTCTCAAACCTGTCCTGGGGACCCCCATTAGTTCACATTAAGGGTTTAAAGGTTCAAGGTTCGTGGTTCATGGTTTGGGACATATTGCGGTTCTGGTGTCACATTTTCAGTACTGATTTGGGGGTGGGGGTAAAATTACATATTACTTTCATTTTTTTTCTGTAAATGTAAGAGACACTTTACAATAAATTCATTACAGTTA
>NW_015508446.1:5683-6511 GCF_001515645.1 Sinocyclocheilus grahami | reverse complement strand
GTAAACACACAAATGGTTTATGTACACATTGTAACCAACCTGAATTAGTAAAACATATAATAATCGAATGTCATGCATATGAAAATAAGAGGATAATATTAAAATAAGTATTTGAAAAACATAAACATATATTTACTTTGGAAAATATACTTGGAGCAGCACTAAGGAAAACATATGTACAGTTAATTTCATATATCTGAAAGAGACAGGTCTACTAGAACGAATATGAAGATCATAGAATAGTAGTTTTTTTCTTCTTCTCCTGTTATCTTTCTCAGGCTGGCTGTTGTTCCACACTCCAGTGCAGCAGGTGGCGGTAAAGCACGAATTAGCTGGTTGCCAACCGCCAAAAGCGCCTCAGAAGAAGAAGAAGAAGAAGAAGAAGAAGAACGCACAGTAAACTTGCAGAGCAGCCGTTGGACTTCTTCGTTAGCTGTTAACATTCCTATATAAGACAGCGATAAAACCACGCGACTGTGTAGCTTTAGACTTATACACGTCCTAGTTTTGTTGTTGACCGTTAGGTAGTTGATCATGAACGTGGCTAAAAGTGGTTATCGTGTTTTCTCGGCCAACTCTACGCCCGCGTGCACAGAGCTCTCTAAGAAGATTACCGAGTAAGTATGCTACGACCACCTGCTTAATATTTAACAAGGATCTTGATTTGAGATGCTGATCTTGATGTTACAGGAGTGTGTAGTGATGTTATTGAGATTGTGGCCTGTAGATCAGCAGAACAAGCGACAGCCTGGCCTGTTTCTTAATCTCTTTATGTCGATGTCGAATTGTACAAAATTGTGCTGCAGTATACTATGAGGATTTGGACTG
>NW_015508446.1:0-1094 GCF_001515645.1 Sinocyclocheilus grahami | reverse complement strand
GAGCCGTGCCGTCCCGAGCCGAGTCGTACCACGCAGTGGAAAAGCACCAAATGTTGTCTGAGGGTTGGCATCATCTGAGGTCATCTGATGGGGTTGGCATCATCTCTTCTCAGGTGTTCGGTCATCTCAGGTCTTTGTAAGGGTTGGATCCAGACTGAAGCTTGTGGTCCTAGTTTCCACGGGATGCCAATCCAGAAGGAAATAGAGAAAAATGAGCGTAGCTGCTGTTCCAACTAAGCAAAAAATCATGCGTTCAACCGAAGCAAACGAATGTTGATGTGCATTTGATCAGATATAACTGAAGTACAAGGTTATGAGATACATTATGTGAATGCTTGGCTAAAGAGATGTGTCTTTACAGAAGAGAGTGTGTCTGAACCCCGAACATTATCAGGAAGGCTATTTAACTATTAACAATGACTTTAGCTTGAATAAACTCCTAATTACTGCTTATTAGTTAGTAAGGTAGCTGTTAAGTTTAGGTGTTGGGTAGGATTAGGGATGTAGAATATGGTCATGCAAAATATGTGCTTTATACGTAATAATAAACAGCCAGTATGCTAGTAATATGCATGCTAATAAGCAACTAGTTAATAGTGAGAATTGGTCCTTATACTAAAGTGTTAACTTACCATATATTTTAGATGAAAGATCTGTGTAAAATCTCGACAATTATATGGCCAGTCAGAGTATGTGATTTACATTTTTTTACTACCTACTTTAATTTTTTTCCCCCTGATTCTTTGTTTTTCTGAAGTTAATGATGAATCATGTTTTGTTCTTGAAAATGTGAGATTTTTGCATAAATACGCAGATTTTATGCTCAAATACATGCGTGTGCACTAGAGATGCACCGATTGCAGTTTTCTTGGCCGATTCCCATTTCCGATTTTTTTCGTTAGTGTGATCTGCCAATACCGATTTTTGCCGATTCCGATTTTCTTTCTAAGAACTATAATTGACAGCATATACAAACAAAAATCTACTTTTCAATGCAAAGTTTTATTTTCATTAAAAAAAACAAGTAAAAAGAAACAAATACAAAAATTGCAAACAACAGCACAAATAAATGCAACAGAATAAAGAGAGCTATG
>NW_015508445.1:17082-22947 GCF_001515645.1 Sinocyclocheilus grahami | reverse complement strand
TTATTTCGTTGCTCCAAATGAGCCTCTGGCATGGTGTTCACAGACCATGCAATAGGCTTTACCTGTCCAGCATCCTTCTGGCACTGTCTTTGAGGTTTCTTCCTTCAACTCTGCACAACTTTGACACCTGAATAACACATGCCAATGTCAGGCGGGTAGTGTTATATGCATCCGTGTACACGTGTTTACCAACCGTAAACACTGATGCCCATTGACCTGCAAGTTTTCCATCACTAACCTTTCAAACTCTTTATTCCAGCAGTTTAAGTTTTTCCCTATTAGTGCCCCCCACAATCTGTCTCTGCCTCCAAAACTGTCTGGCACAACTGACTTCATAACAACACAGTGATAGTAACTGCTGTAACTAAAAAGTAGCCCAGTACACACATTAACCTCAAATGTACATGGGATAATAAATTCACCCCCTACCATTTTATTACATTATGTTTTCTGTTTGTATTGTTTATGTTTTAATGCTGCATTGCACATCTGAGCTATTTGCACTTATTATTTGTATTCTTAAGCTTTACTATCAATTTGGAAGTTTCAAAATAAATCTTATCGTAACGTTACTTGTACAATGACAAATATATTCTATTCAATTAGCTCATGCTCTCTCTGTATCTAACAAGCCATTGTTCAGTAATAAATTCAATATAATAATTAAAATAAATGATGGACTTTGTCAAAGATGAGAGCTTTAGTGAGGAAATGTTGTTTTGGATCCGGATCTTTTCCAGATGTTGAAACTCCTCAGTTTCTCCAATTCTTCTGAGTGTGTTCACTGTATAAATTAAGATGGATTAATCTTTGTCAAAGCTGTGTTTGTTCTGTTGTTTGCTCTTTGCTCTTCTTGCGCTGTTTTAAAATCGATTGAGTTTGTAAACACATACAAATGATAAAACTTTTACTCTATTAAATGTTGCAATTAATCCTCTGAACACATGAGTGCTGAACCGTGTAAACATTTTTTCAAAACACAACACTGATCTCTAACTCTCACGTCTCGCGTTGCCAGTAGTCATGTCTCAGTAGGGCAACAATTGCAATCTAGCGGTTGGGAATTGCAATTGCATTTTTATTTATAAAGTGAAAGACAGCCAAATATCAATAATATCATATAATGTGTATGAATGTAACATTGATGGAATATCATACATCTCACAAGTTACTTTGCCAAAAAACGACATGAAAGCAAATTCAAGGTTATTTGGGTTAGAAGTGGGTTACTCATAGCCGGACTATATGGGGTCTATACTTAACCGAGACGTTGAAATGACGGCTATTGTTTGCTGGGGTGTGTTATTGAAGTTGAATGGCATTTCATGCAGCTCCACTATCGAAGAGCGTTTCTGGCCAAACAGGCACATCTGTAACTTACAGCCATCTTTATGAATCGAAAGAAGCTTGATGTGAACTTCATCAAGGACTCCATGAGGGGGAAAATACCCACCATCAGGTTATTAAGAGGCTTTGAGGGACAGCAATGCATTTGTTCATTCCTTTGCTTAAAGTTGTTTTATGTTTGATGAGAAATAAAATCAAAAGCTGAAAATGTTTTTGTGGTGGATTTATCAGTGTCTTTACAAATATATATTATAGATGCAGCCTGCCAAATGTATCCTTATAAAACGTGATCTCGCGCCGCTTTACTATTACACAAAGAATAGATCAGAATACAAGACTCCAAATTTAAAATATACATCCCATAGGTATAAAACTCCATACCTGAAACAATTCAAATTGAGTCACACCGCAATCGACGGCTATCAGCCTTGCATACTGGTCACATCAAACAGTTTTTCCAAGAACTATTAGTCTTCTTTAAATACGGACTGCTTCACACAATAGTGCGTCGCCTTTTCATTCCCCTGCAGTGTACTGAAATGCTGTGCTAGTGGCCCTCCATTTACATGTGGCGTTTGCTCGTACAAATGGCTAATCGCCCTCTAATTTGCATCACCAGGTACCATAGACGGCTCACCTAAAAACTATTTACTGACGCCGTCCACCTGACCTACTTTCCTATGTGCCACATAAATAAATATAAAAATGTGCGCGGAGGGTTAAGCTGTGCTGTTGTTGGCTGCCACAGTAACAGCAATACGCTAAGGAATTCCTTTAAAGTACTTGTTTTGCGTACCAGAAAATATGTCCATGTCCGGCGCTGTATGTTGTTAAAATAATGTGTGCTCTTATCATTCTGTGGACAAAATCCAGTGAACTTCGCCCTGATCGGGAACTGAACTGAGGCGCTACAGTGATCTGTCACGACACATTAAAGAGCCACAAAATGAGCCACATTTCCTGTAGCTAATTTTACACAATGATTACAACATTTGTCTAATTTTTAGAAAGGTTTTTATCTAATGAAAAATTTGCCTTATTAAACAAACTATTATTTATAAGCGTTTTTTTCCTTCTGGGCCCTGAAATGGAGAAATTTTGTCAATATTGATAATTAAACAATATTTTGCTGAATGTTTTTGTGGCACCTTGGCTGGTTTAGGCCTGTCATGGATAAATAAAAATTAAAATAAAACGACCAGTAGGTGGAAGCAAGTCCCTGTTTTAATAAATTATTTATTGAATCATTCAAATCAAACAATTTGTTCAAAATGGCTGATTCAATTAGAAACAAAACAAGTGAGTCCATCTGAATGGACCATTGAATCACTGGCTCACTCGATTCTTATTTCGATTCTATTCTATTTTGATTCTCGATTCTATTTATTTTATTTAGATTGATTCAGGCAGCTCAGTGGTTTTAGTTTTACTAGATCTCAGTGCAGCATTTGATACCATTGATCACAATATTCTTGTCTGTCATCTAGAAAAGATGGGAATCCGGGGTATGGCATTTGAGTGGTTCATATCCTTTCTTTCTAATAGGACGTTTTAAGTCCATTTTGGTCAACATTACTCTAAAACGACCCCATTGTCTAGTGGAGTTCCACAAGGATCCATTCTCGGCAAAACTGAAATAATCTGGTTCGGGGCTCCTGACGCCCAGAACTCTTTTGACTTGGGCAATTTAGCTCCCTTCTGTAAATCTGTGGTGAAGAACCTTGGTGCCCAATTTGATAGTTCTTTGAAATTTGATAAACAGATCAACTCCGTGGTCAAATCTTGTTTCTTCTATGTAAGATCAATAGCAAAGGTTAAACCGTTTCTGTCCTCTAGTGATTTTGAAAGGATTATTTATGCTTTTATTTCTGTAAGACTGGATTACTGTAACTCACTGTATGTGGGTATTAGCCAAGTATTGTTAAATCGTCTTCAATTGGTTCAAAAATGCGGCTGCTAGGCTTTTAACAGGTACTCGTAAAAACACAGATAGCGACTTTAGCGTCACTTCAGTGGTTGCCAGTGCAGTATATAATTGATTTTAAACTATTGATTGTTGTATATAAAGCATTGCATAATTTGGCCCCACCATATTTAGTGGATCTCCTTCGTATATACAAACCACCCAGGTCTCTGAGATCAGCAAATCAAGTGATCCTAGACATTTCAAGGACTAGATTAAAATTGAGTGGCGAACAGGCATTTGCTGTAGCAGTTCCGAAGCGCTGGAATAAGCTATCTCTACATCTCAGACTGGCTCCGTCATCAGGTTATGAAAGAGCATTTACTTGAATTAGCGTTTGGTTCTGCAAACTAATTAGCAAGAGGCTTTTTTAAATAACATTTGTTGTTGTTGGTCATTGTTTGTGTGAAAGTTAATACTGTGTAATTTTTATTTAGGGAGTGTACAGCTCATTGGTCAATGTTACATTGTTTTAATTGTGCTTTATAAATAAATAAACAGAAACAAACAGATTCGTTCAAAAACTGATTTATTCAAGGAACGAAACACCATGTTCCTATGCACTGTAAAAAAAAAAAATGAATAGCACATTTGTGCTCGCGCACTTGTGCTGATATTCAGAAAAGTACATTGCTTGTGCAATGAATATAAAAACAAAAACTCATACATGGGTATTTTTTCTTTCATTGCTTGAATTATAAGGGCATTCTAATAGACTTAATCGTGCATTTGGACTTTGCAACAAACAAACAAAAACACGTCTTGTTCAAAGTCGGTGACATACTTGATAATGTCAGCTCTCCTATCGTCTCTCAGTCCCTTACAGTCACACATACAGTACAATAACATTATGTCAGGGGAATGTCTTTAAATTCTAATCGAGGAAAAGTCATACCTTCTGTTGTATTTTTTTTATTATTAAAAAAAAAAAAAAAATTAACGTCAGAATCGGCACAATCGGGGATTGTTGTAAAATGCAGTCTTTACTGTTGCTAAATTGCGGGACATGTTAACATGATAAAACGTTGAAAGCACAATAACTCACACGAAAGACGCTGTTGCTGATTATTGATTAGCTCATGTTGATTATTACTGCATATAATTCATTAAAATAGAAGTATAATTTCATGTAGTAAAAGTTTATTTCAAAATACACCTACATTTTTTGCATTTTGTGTTTTTCAGTTGAAAAATAAACACGATGCAGTTGCAGTTGATTTCCTTATATATTTCATCATTGAGGATTTCTTTAAAAAATTCTAAATATCTTGTGTCTCGTGACACACTTACTGAACAGTAATGTTAGTAGACCTCCATGAAAAAATGAAAGCACTGTTTTTTTCTGCATATGTATCTTCTTAATTTTTATGTCCTTTCACAGTTTTTTTTATTTATTTATGAGTTACTAAAAAAAGAACCATTTTTAATTTACTTGCAGAGTCAATTGAAGAAAATTAGGAGAATGAAGAATCAAGTGAAGTTGGGGAGAAAAATCATGTCAAAACTGGAGAAAAACCTTTGAGTTGCTCTGAAACCAAAGACCCAAAGAAATATTTAAAGAAAAGAGACAAGGAATCTTTCACCTGCACTCAGTGTGGAAAGAGTTTGACACGCAAAACAAGTCTTGAGCTTCACATGAGAGTTCATACTGGAGCGAAACCATTCCCTTGTGTTCAATGTGGAAAGAGTTTCACACAATCATCAAACCTTAAGAAACACATGAACATCCACACTGGAGAGAAACCTTATAAGTGTTCACACTGTGACAAGAGATTTAGTCAGTCTTCGAATCTGAAAACACACGAGATGATCCACTCTGGAGAGAAACCGTTCACATGTGATCAGTGCGGGAAGAGTTTCACACTAAAAGGAGAACTTACAGTACATATGAGAGTTCATACTGGAGAGAAACCATTCACTTGTGATCAATGCGGGAAGAGTTTCACACAATCATCACACCTTAAGAAACACATGAACATCCACACTAGAGAGAAACCACACACATGTGATCAATGCGGGAAAATGTTTTTGAGAGCTTCATACTTGAAGAATCACCTGAGAGTTCATACAAAGGAGAAACCACATTCATGTTATTTGTGTGGAAAGAGTTTTGCATTGCTACAATATTTAAAAGACCATCAGAAAATACATGCTGCTGTGAGAGAGTACATGTGCTTTGAGTGTGAAAAGACTTTTACTACAGCTTCACGAGTTCACACTTACATATAATGAACCGAGTAAAGGTTATGCGTATTTGGCGTGCTGTCCGGGGAGAGGGCCCCGAGCTCGGTAATTACTCTCGAGCCCGGGGTACTCCCCCTGTCCGGGGAGAGGGGTCCGAGCTCGGGATTAAGCCCGGACCCAGAATGCTCCCCCAAAGATGCAATTAGTATGGGACAGCAGCCAGAGAGGAGCATTGATAACCCCCCAAATTTGCAGAACTTAAAATTGGTGGGGTGCTGGACATCGCTTGTAGTAGCGGCACTGCTGAGGCTTAGGAGAGAGAACTAGAGGCTTCTGCGGAAGCGGGCGCTGCTGCGGCATCTGAAAAAGAA
>NW_015508445.1:11747-13539 GCF_001515645.1 Sinocyclocheilus grahami | reverse complement strand
GGCGAGGGTTGTGGGTAGGTCTGCGCCGCTAGCGGAGGCGTGCTCACGCTAACGCGGCGGCTCGTGGAGACTGGAGCTGGCATTTCGTCGAGCTGGCGCTCGGTGGATGGAGGAGGGGGTCTGGGGCTGGCGGCATCCGGGGCGCGGCCCAGGCTTGCCGAAGGCTTTTTCCTGCGGCCTACTGGCCGGAAGCCCGTCTTCGAAGGAGTGGTGGTTAATTCGGGCCGTGAGTATGGAACACGACGGCCCTGGCTCGCTTTGTCCGCGGCCCTGTATGGAGGAGTGAAGCTTGGAGGCGCCCCTGTTTGGAGGGAAGTATAGAGGGCGAGGAGATCTGCCTTGGCTGATCGTCGTGGGACGTTGACGCCGGAGCTAATGAGCATCTGGCGTAGTTCTGACACAGTCCATTTCTCCGCAGCTGGGGTGCTGGTGTGCTGGATAGCGACTGAAGACGCCGGAGGACCCGTGGTGTCAGACTCATTGTCGTCCGGAGAAAGTTCGATGTCTGACATGATGCTAAAGACAGGAGATAATGGAGGTAAGGCTACTTTGATTATTTATAGAGGTTCTCTCTTGTGCTGATTGGATAGATGGTGTAATTACTGATGATGAACTGGCCGTGTTAATTATCTGCGCGCGCTCCTCCCGAAACTTGTTAATAAAACATCACGCAGTGTTTAAAACTGCATGAGATGATCCACACTGGAGAGAAACTGTACAAGTGTTCACACTGTGACCAGAGATTCAGTCAGTCATCAAATCTGAAAACACATGAGAGGATTCACACTGGAGAGAAACCGTATCACTGCACTGCATGTGGAAAGTGTTTCAGTCGTTCATCTTCTCTACACAGTCATACAAAAAATATTCACAGTAAATAGGTCATCTTCAGATCTGATGCTGTGTTCTCAACAAATGTGACACAATAATGCATCAAACAATAAAATATCATCTGGATAAATCTGTCCTAACCAGACGTTACAAGCAACATGACAAAGAAACATTATCTAAAGTTTTCACAGTGCCTCCCCAAAGAACAATGTTGAAGTTTTATTCTTGTATATCATTTTATAAATATGATATAAATATAATTGTGTTTTCTTATGAGTTTCATGTGAGTTTTATGAGTATTATGTTCAGTTATCTTCTAATACATGTATCACTTGTACTGTGAGATTCAGATCAACTCAAAAGCCCTATTCGGACGGTAAATGTTTCTCCTGACACCTTGAGATTGAAATAACATGATAATAGATGATGAACTCATGAAGCAGTGGAAGTTCATTCATTTCAGTAGATTTCCAGTTTTGTTGTTCAGTAATCTCCATCATGTATCTTTTAATAACAGAATATGTACTCTGTAAAAAATATTGTGCCCGTTTTACTCAAAAAGCTGATGCAAATAGTTGCCTCAATTTTATTAAGTATTTGAACTCATTTTATTCTTGTTTGTTCTATTAGACTTTACATGTTTCCAACTTGAACTTCTTAAGTGATGCCAACTCAGTTTTTTCAATTTACAAACTATAGTTTTAAGTTCATCAAACATAAACCTTGTTGTTTTTAAAGTAATATTTACCAATTTCTTCTAAAAAGCCACATTTTTTATTTAAAAATTGTTTTCAATCTGTATTTAAATATTTGTACTTTTTTTTCTACAATAGTGTAATGAAACGGTAAACAGGCACCTCAAAACAAAACATTGATTCACTTTACAATGTTATAACAGTGCAACAATGCAAATTAAAGAGTATCATTAACACTACTAGAAACACTTTAGTTTAGAGATCAA
>NW_015508445.1:9812-10276 GCF_001515645.1 Sinocyclocheilus grahami | reverse complement strand
AATAAAGCAAACATTTTGCTTTATCATAGCATATTTGGTGACATTTAAAGTATTAATCTGCTAATCTGCTCATATGTGATTTAATCTGAGTTGATAGCAGTGCAGAAAAATGCAGTCCTGTCACCCGTTGAACTGAAAATTCAAAATGGCCTCAGTCAGAAGAATGGTGTCTTTAACAGACCAATCCCCCTGTTCGTCTTTTAAGTACATTTTACTTAAATAGTATCTCTAAAAGGCACACATCTAAAAAGCCTCGTAAAGATTACTCAATACATACATTTAATTGTAAAAAACAAGTGTTTGCAACAAATTGATATTAGTACGTTACTCAAATTTTCTAAGGAAAGTACCATTATTACTAAAACCCAAAATCGTTATCTCTTGAATATGTTGCTTTATTTTATGTGCAAAATTTTTCATCCATGAGCAAAACCGGCTTAAATCTCCTGTTTTCCTCTTTTTCT
>NW_015508445.1:9146-9678 GCF_001515645.1 Sinocyclocheilus grahami | reverse complement strand
ATTGATTATATGAATATTATGATTATTCAAAGATATTTAACCTTGTCATTGTGCCTTTTTTTCTGTGCATATAATGTATGCAAACCCATTATATTTATGTTTTCTGCTTTTTGTCATTATGACCATTGTTAAAGATACTACCATCTTACCCTGAGCTTGTATGTAATTATAAGTTCTGCAGTATTAATAAAAAAAGAACATAAGAGGGACAGGTGCACGAACACCTCACAGCATCAGTAACTCCACAACCCTACCTAGTATGGTTTTCCTCAGCGTTTGCAATATTTGTAATATCTGCACAAAGGAGACGTCGATCAGCTGCTAGAAGATCTCGCCTTTGGAGAAGACTGTTAATTTTACACTCGAAAAATTTAAGTATTACTACTTAGAAGTTAAGATGACCCCAGAATGCATTGCTAGCCCACCCCAACACTTATGAACAATAATAATGATAAATGCTGAACAATAATTAGCTAAATGTAATTTGTTTTTGTCATATGCCATAGCTATGCATGACTACACACTAGACAAA
>NW_015508445.1:2792-8938 GCF_001515645.1 Sinocyclocheilus grahami | reverse complement strand
GGTACGAGACTCGAGCCTGCAACCTTTGGGTTACGAGTCCAACTCGACAAACCATTAGGCCACGACTGCCCCACACTTGATCTTAGCCAAAAGACCGAGAAGCGATATTAAGTATGATTCTGATGAAGACCACTGTGTCCACCTTGACCTGTCTCTGCCGTCCATTGCCTGAGTGCACAGAGAGGATGAGGCCCCCCGTACCACACAATCTTGAAGCAAGAGCAGGTGAACACGTGCGGGACAATCTGGCTGCTGCTGTGTCTGCTCCAAACATTTGTGTGCCTGCTCTCCATGAGTACGACTACATTTACACAGAGTAAAACATTTGACAATTAATGTTGTCAGCATTTCATTCACTACTTTTGTGGTGTAGTGGGCTAAAGCACTGCACTGGTCAGCAGAAGGTTGCTGGTTCGATCTCCGCAGTCGTCACCACCGCTGTGTCCTTCAGCAACGCTCTTTACTCCAGGTCGCTGCTGGGGGATTGGGGTCCCTGTAATAAGAGCACTGTAAGTCACTTCGGATAAAAGTTTCTGATAAATGTAAATGTGATTTTTGTAAATCCTTTTTTGTGTCTTGGGTACAAACGCTCAATAAAGCTGCTTATTTCTTAAAGTTTATTTCTTCAAGGTACTACTCTTTCTTTTTGGGGTAAAGGGTTAGTTCCAAACATATAAATCCAGTCATTATTTACTCACCTCACTGTTCAATCCTTGGGGTATTTTTTATTTTTTCCTGAACACAAAAGTTGATTTTAGTTAAGTTTGTCCTGCTGGTTTCTGTTCATACAATATCAGTCAATGGAGCCTGACTTTCAGAAGCTTCATGACTTTATTTGATGATGCTTTTGAAGCTTCTGGAACTCGGGCTCCATTGACTGATGTTGTATGAGCAAGCCAGCAGTACAAACTTGACCAAACTCACATCCTCAGTGTCTTTTGGTGTTTCTCTAGATTTTCTCGCTGGCTCTGGGGTCACTGATGATAAAGAGACCACAGCAACATCCGGTCCTGATGAGACAGTAAGAGGTGGAGTGATGGAGCATCTCATCCGCGGCACTGGACCATTTCCAGGATGCTGCTGTGGACTCCTCCATCCTCACAGCTCACACCAGTCTGCGGACATTTCAGATCCTATAAAAATGCACAAACACAATACAAAAGCAGTCACTTGCACAATGTCATTTGATTTCTTTATTAGAAGTAACAGAATGATCTTACTTTATATTTTTGTTTCAGGTTTTCCCTTTTTTCCCACAAATGCTGCCGTCACCTTTCCTTGCAGGTCCTGCTCCCCCACAAAAGCTCTTCAGCAAATGCACAGGAATCAAGGATCAGAAAAGTGCTGTGATAACTCTGTTAGAAAACACTCTCTGTCTTTCTGTTGAGTCCAGACATGTCTTACCCCTCCTTTTTCTCCCTCTCTCTCATTCTTATATATACAACGCATTCTCTCTGAATTCCTCCTTCTGTATCCATCTCTCTCTCTTGATATTATGTTTTAAATATGTCTTACTTATATGCGAAGTATGCATGCTTAAATGTATACATTAGCTTCTCTTGTTTTTCTGTCCCCAATAAAGACATGAATGTTAGGACTACAAGGGTAAAGGAGTTCGTGATGAAACCATGAAGACAGTTCAGCATTCTTCGCAAAAGTCTATTCCTAATATGTCCATGTTTTTCTGTACATGTGGCTATTTTATATAAACACATGTTCTTGGCCAAAGATCCTACGTGTATGTTATTCATATCCTCATTGGTTAAGAGGATGAAACTCCCCTCGACATATGCCTATATAATATCTGTATTTCTATGAATAAATTGAAGTATTGAGGATACATTTGACTGTGTGTTTTCTTACTTCCCGGCCGTATTTACACTTTAAGGAGACTGAGAAAAGTTCAAGGTGGCAAAGAGAATTTACAAAGGGACCAAATTGTTATTCTTTATTAACAAATGAGGGCTCGTCCTTCCGGGAATTTCTCAAAAAGACAGGTAAGAAACTTTAATTTTTCTTCCTGTCTGTAAGAGAAATTGAATGTATTCTCGTTTGCAATTTGATTGTGTCATATTTGGCATCAATCTGTTTTCCTCACATTTTAGATGTGGGACGAAGAGTGAGAAGCTTTCCGTTTAACCTATCTATTTAAAAATAGAGTAGTGGGAAAGATTATAATTGCTCATTCTTGCCGTGAAGGGTTCTCGGTCTCTTAAGTGATTTCATGAATAATACAGAATTGAAAGTTTTCTTTTGGCCAAAAATATCAAAAAGTTAATATAAGACAGCGGTCTCTATTTTGTGTTTTGTTTGGCCATTCTATAAATTGTGAAAAGTGCACTAAAATTGACGAGACATCTTTGATCTCCGACTTACATTTTTCGAGTGTAAAATTAATAGTCTTCTCCAAAGGCGAGATCTTCTAGCAGCTGATCAATGTCTCCTTTGTGCAGATATTACAAACATTGCAAACGCTGAGGAAAACCGTACTAGGTAGGGTTGTGGAGTTACTGATAAGAATAAATAAAAGTAACCATGACAATAAATAAATATCATCGTCACATGAAAAGTCATCAGTTTGTGCTAACAAACATGCATTTACATGCGGTGAGCCCACATCTACTGCATCTCAACATAGCGGAGACAGTTCTGCAGCTTTATGTGAAATGTGACGTGACATGTGGCCAAGTATGGTGACCCATACTTGGAATTAGTGCTCTGGGAATTTATCCCATCCAAAGTGCACACACACAAACCGTGAACACGCTGCTGCCCGGGGAGCAGTTGGGGCTTCGGTGCCTTGCTCAAGGGTACCTCAGTCGTGGTATTGAAGGTGGGAGAGAGCGCCGTACATTCACTCCCCCCACCTACAATCCCTGCCGGTACGAGACTCGAGCCTGCAACCTTTGGGTTACGAGTCCAACTCTCTAACCATTAGGCCACGACTGCCCCATACTTGATCTTAGCCAAAAGACCGAGAAGCGATCTTAAGTATGATTCTGATGAAGACCACTGTGTCCACCTTGACCTGTCTCTGCCGTCCATTGCCTGAGTGCACAGAGAGGATGAGGCCCCCCGTACCACACAATCTTGAAGCAAGAGCAGGTGAACACGTGCGGGACAATCTGGCTGCTGCTGTGTCTGCTCCAAACATTTGTGTGCCTGCTCTCCATGAGTACGACTACATTTACACAGAGTAAAACATTTGACAATTAATGTTGTCAGCATTTCATTCACTACTTTTGTGGTGTAGTGGGCTAAAGCACTGCACTGGTCAGCAGAAGGTTGCTGGTTCGATCTCCGCAGTCGTCACCACCGCTGTGTCCTTCAGCAACGCTCTTTACTCCAGGTGGCTGCTGGGGGATTGGGGTCCCTGTAATAAGAGCACTGTAAGTCACTTCGTAAGTCACAAAAGCTCTTCAGCAAATGCACAGAAATCAAGAATCAGAAAAGTGCTGATAACTCTGTTTGAAATTACAATAATTAAAATAAACTACAACTTAAGATTTAAAAGATGTTTTATTCATTTCTGTAGTATACTCACTCAAAGCCTTTGATGGCAGCGTTCCACTTTCTGGTGAAGAGGGCTTCGTTAGGCGCTCTCGTCTCCGCCGGATAAGCAGACGCGTGTCTCATCTGTCCCTGTAACATCCAGACAAGAGTCAAGTTACCTCTGAGATGTGTGTGCTCAAAAGTATTAAGTAGTGTTAAGTAGCTGTTTTTCCAACACAAATGTTCCTCAAAGTGCAGTTCTTCCTAGTTCTTGATACAGTGATGACACAGCTGACACATCGATTTGAACAGGAGGGTCTGCGCAACATTTGTCATGCTTGAAAATGTCCTAATCATTGGACAAGTCAACGACATTGTTGAACTGTGCAGTATGAACGGCCATGTGTCGCTCGAGAAGACATTTGCGTGTGAAACTCTTTCCACACTGAGTGCAGGTGAAATATTTCTTGGCTCTTCTTTTCTTTAAATCTTTCTATTTGGGGTTTTCTGCACTTCTAACATGATTTTTCTCCTCAACTTCACTCAATTCCTCTTTCTCCTCATTATCTTCAATCAACTCTGAAACAAAAGTAAAAACAGTACATTTACTTTGTTAAACTTGTTTAAAAAAACAGAAAAGTGAAAGGACATAATAAATTGAAAGGATACAAAAATGAACAGCAGAAAGTAGACAACTGAATTACAAAATCTTGATAATTTTGATGCAATTTCATAAGTTATTATTTAAACAATTGTGAGGTTCCATTAACTGTTTAGTCAATATGAATAAGTGATAAGAGGGAATGTTTATGGAAATGCAAGGTTTATAGGATGGTGTGAATCAGTTTGGTAAAACACTACTTGTTGGATTTGTGCTGGTCACAAAAAGTCACTGAATACAATCATTTATTTTACCAATCTCATTAATCTCTACTTTATATAATTAATCTTATCATCTCTTTTGCTTCGAAGAACAGGACAGAACCAAAAAGAGATTGTCTCCATTCTTCTGCGTTTTTCCTTCTTCTTCTTATGTTTCTTAATGTCTTTGACACGAGTGCTTTTAATTGGTCTGCAAAGGACACAAGACGATTTCTTGTGATTGATTAGGAGAGTGCACCTCATTTATTGGATCTATTGCATTGGATACAACAGTTATTACATTTTATCATACATTTATATTGTATTACTTTTTTCCTTTATGCATTATTTTCTGTACTTAGTTTTACATGTATTGTTATTCGTTTTTTAACTTTTATTTACTTATTCTCTCATTTATTTTTTTTATATCTATATAATTTATTCATTTATTTACAGTGCTCCTATGGTGCCAACATTAGTGGAGGGCAAAGGCGGCTGCGAAAATAAATCTGCATTGTTTATCTTTTTGATCTTTCATCCAAAAATTGTACCTTTGTAAACGGCACACTTGTAAATAACATCTGCACAATAATCTAAACAATTATGTTTTCCTCCTTTTTTTCTACTTCTGTATAAAGTGCATTTTTAAATTAGTGTTATATTCAATCTCTACAGTGTAATTCTATGTATGTCTAACGTTTACATTTAGGAGGAATGACTTGATCTTCACAGTTAAATGCTCAAATGTTTTAAATACCTGTTTGCAATGCGATTCATGGACAATCGACAATGCTCCTTATATTTGCACTAATCTAGTATTGCTTTTTACCAAACTATTTACAGTGTGCATCCTAACACAGGCAACTCTTTTTTCCCATTTAGTCTAGAAACAGTAAGTCTGAGGATCTGCTGGCTTGCTGAAGTGTACAGAGATTGATCCAAACATAATTACAAACCATACAAACTAACAAAACAATACCAACAACTAGGGCTGGGCGATATGGCAAAAATGTAATCTCAATAAATTTTTTCCATATTGAACGATAACAATATATATTTCGATATAAGTTGTTAATGCTTCCGGCTTTAAAAGAGTATCCCAACAATGACTGAAGCCCCAAAAATTTGAGGGTTCATTAAATTACACTTTAAAAGTATAGTTTATTTTTATTTTTTAAATGCAGGAGTAGCTTGCGATGTGCTCTGACATTCATCCAGCATCTGAGCCACGGCTCTGGATTTCACAGCCTCAGACCTTGTCATCTTTGATGTAGCGTGTCTTAAAACGAGGATCAACAAGAGATGCTATGCTCAGAAGATCATCAGTGGCAGCGTTGTCATATTTCTCATTCAGATAGCTGATGACAGAAGCCTTGATGGTCTTGGTGAGCTCTGAGTCATCAGCTACAGGTTTAAAGACCTCCTCACTGAAAAGATGCAGTACAGGTTTCAGGTACAACACACTCACATATTCTTCACCAGAAAGGGCATCAGTGAAATCAGCAAGTGGGTTTAGAGCCTTGCACACAGATTCCAGAACGTCAATGTCCTGCCATGAGGGAGCTAAGTGCCTTGTTTTTTTATCAGCTGATAAAACTATTGCAATGGCCTTCTCCTGCTCTAGCACACGTGCTATCATGGCATGGCGTGACCCCCACCTGGTGGGTGATTCTGTGATCAACTTGTGCTTTGGCAGCTTGAGCTCCTCTTGAGTGACCGCTAGTTCTCGTTTCTTTTTCCATGAGAAAGAAAAAGCACACACCCATGGCTCTTTGGATTCTCTGGTCTCTCAT
>NW_015508445.1:1380-2341 GCF_001515645.1 Sinocyclocheilus grahami | reverse complement strand
CTCTTTGTTATATTGCAGCCATTTGCTAAAATCATTTAAGTTCATTTTTTTTCCTCATTAATGTACACACAGCACCCCATATTGACAGAAAAACACAGAATTGTTGACATTTTTGCAGATTTATTAAAAAAGAAAAACTGAAATATCACATGGTCCTAAGTATTCAGACCCTTTGCTCAGTATTTAGTAGACGCACCCTTTTGATCGAATACAGCCAGGAGTCTTTTTGGGAAAGATTCACCTGATTCACCCAGCCATTCACCTGACTTGAATCCAATAGAAAATAAGAACTAATGATCAGAATTCATAGAAGAGGCCCACAGAACCTTCGAGATTTGAAGACTGTTTGTCTGGAAGAATGGGCCAAAATCACACCTGAGCAATGCATGCCACTAGTTTCTCCATACAGGAGGAGTCTTGAAGCTGTCTTTACCAACAAAGGTCATTCCATTTTATTACACATAACAATTTCTGAACGTATTACTATATATTTACTGGAGAAAGTGTACATATAATTAGTGACCGTTGTTTTGTTTTGTTCCTGTGGCTATTTTTGTTCCTGTGTTCCTATCACAATGTTCCTGTGGCTCAGTGGTGCATTGTGTTAGCAGCGCAGAAGGTTGTGGATTCAATTCCCAGGGAACACACATACTGGTAAAAAATTTATAACCTGAATGCACTGTAAGTCCCTTTGGATAAAAGCGTCTGCTAAATGCATAAATTAAATTATATATACAGTGGGTACGGAAAGTATTCAGACCCCCTTACATTTTTCACTCTTTGTTATATTGCAGCCATTTGCTAAAATCATTTAAGTTAATTTTTTTCCTCATTAATATACACACAGCACCCCATATTGACAGAAAAACAGAATTGACATTTTCGCAGATTTATTAATAAAGAAAAACTGAAATATCACATGGTCCTAAGTATTCAGACCCTTTGCTCAGTATTTAGTAGA
>NW_015508445.1:0-547 GCF_001515645.1 Sinocyclocheilus grahami | reverse complement strand
TTAAAAGGGTCTGAATACTTTCCGTACACACTGTACTATATTAAATGCCGAGATCGATACCTTTCATTCATTTCACTTTACACATTTCACATGACAGCTTCTTATAGCACTACTACAAAATATCACCTAAATGAAATCAAATGTATTCCTGTGGAGTCGTTCACAGACGACACACACTGTGTCCAGCTAATAAAGATCCTCAGCGCAGGCCAACAGCAGAATTTGCAGATTTAGTTTCAATTGTCTGAAGGTCTTTATGTTCTCCCTGTTCTTAAATTTCCAGGTAGTAATGAAAAACCCCTTCAGACGATTCAGTGCGTGCAGGGAACTGAACAAATCATTCAAAGTGATTCGTGAACAAATGCACACCGTTTTGCAGGCTTCTTTATTCAACACCTTGAACAGAATCGACTCAAAAGAGAGATTCATTCGTGAATGGGGCATCGTTCATGACCCAGATAAAAGAGATTCATGACCCAGATAAGAGATTCATGACCCAGATAAGAGATTCATTCGTGAATGGGGCATCGTTCATGACCCAGATAAA
>NW_015508444.1:19531-22968 GCF_001515645.1 Sinocyclocheilus grahami | reverse complement strand
AATGCTTTCAAGTATACGAATAATATTATTTAGCCTGTTGTTGAGTGACAGACCCTAAAACTAACTACCACCAACTACATCCCCAGAGGAATTAATATGTTAACATAGTTTAACATCCAAAGTAACTATATTCATTATTACATGGAATAAAATCAGTTTATTTATGCAAGGCAAAGGGCGTTTGCATCACGAAAAACAACCGATGCTGACTGACATCTCATACTTTTATAATGTTGTGTAAAATAGAATGATTTACAGCATTAAAAACTTTATTTATTAAAATAAAATGTATAAAACCCTTTTGTCAGTAAAGAAATGCTTCAATTCAGTGGCAATGAGAACTGCTCTGTCCTGAGGAAGAGGTTGCAAAACGCCCGCGCTCTGACTCAACAGGTTGTAGTAGTAAAGTTAGTGCTGAGTTGTAGTTGTTTTGTCTGAGGATGGGGAGGGGACGTTATGACGCCCTGGTTACACTGAAGATGTTGGTTGAGAACTTCAGCCTGTTATTAAATAAAGCAGTATTTCAGAGGCTGATGTGAAGGAATATTTATTTATGTATGTTTAATTAAGTGTCTCTTAAATTGTTTTGATACCCCTCGAGCATAATATCCCTCATATAGATGATATATTGGATAGCATTTTTTTTCTTTTTCTTTTTAGTTCATACAAAATGTTTACAATTAACAACCATCATATTCTGAGGACACTAATGAATTGTTTTGCTCAAAGCAGACTGGAGAGGTACGGTGAAGGTCTTCTGTGAAGTGGACACATTTAGTCCAACAATCACCATGGATTCCAGGTGAGTTTAAATGCAAATGCTTTAGGGTAAACTATTTACTTTTAAAAGTCAAATTGAAGGTGTATCTGTTATCTGTTGTGATGCTCTGTGATGAACTGATTTTTATGTCAATCCAACAGACATGTATTTGTCACAACTCGGATTGTGTCACAATCAAAGAAACAGAACAAGCGTCACTATATTGGTTTTAATATTTCTTTATAATAATATAGGTTAATAATATGAATTGTATAAACTTTGCCTCGTTCTCCCAGTACCAGTCCATGTCGTGATGATACGCAATTGGAGATATATTATACAGCGGCTGTTCACACAGAAGGTGTTTTTCTTTGTAAACATACACTTGCATCTTTTTCAGTGTCTCGAGCATTACACTACATTAAAAAATAATCATAATTCACAGCGGGTGTAATGCCAGAACGCTGAAGTGAAGATGGTGGGAAACGTGGATCTAAATGCAGGGTGATTTATTAAATCCTCCTTTGAGGAGCGGATTCCAGTTTCTGACATTTGCCTTCATCTTTATTTTACAGACAGCCAAATCTTCTTCCATGCAGACTAACTCTGAATCATGAAGGTCCTCCAAAACGATACCGTCTACATACAGAGAGAAACGTGCTTGATGATAATTGGAAAGTCAGAAAATATTCATCACAGCAACTCATAATTTAAGTCAGTAGTGTGTATGGCCCCCACGTGCCTGTATGCACTCAGGACAACGTCTAGGCATGCTCCTAAAGAGATGACGGATGGTGTCCAGGAGGATCTCCTGCCAGACCTGGATCCGGGCATCAGTGAGCTCCAGGACAGTCTGTGGTGCTTTGGACGCTCCGATACATAATGCCCCAGAGGTTCTCAATTGTATTCAAGTCTGAGGAATGTGAGGGCCACTCAATGGCATCAATGCCATCGTCATCTAAAAGGATTTCATCCCGGTACCTAACAGCATTAAGGGAACCATTAGCTAGCATGTGGAGGTGTGTGCCACCCTCCAAGGTTGTTCCTCTCCACACCATCACTGACCCACTACCAAACCTGTCATGCTGGATGATGTTGCATGCAGCATAACGTTCCCTGCAGCATCTCCTGAGTCTTTCACATCTGTCACATGTGCTCAGTAGCCGGCTGGATGGCTCTGGCAGTGCTCCTCCTGTTCCTCTTCACACAAAAGAGCAGATACCGGTCCTGCTGTTGGGTTTATGCCCTTCTACCTCCCTGTCCAGCTCTCCTTGTGTAACGACCTGTCTGCCGGTATCTCCTCCATGCTCTTGAAACTGTGCTGGGAGACACAACAAACCTTGCAAAGGTCATCCACAACGTATGGATGTGCCATTCTGGAGGAGCTGGACCGACTGTGCAACCTGATTGGGTTGTAGGTACTGCCTCATGCTACTGCCAGTGACAAGGACCCTAACAAAATACAAAACTAAAGACAAATCAGTCAGGAAGAATAAGGAGAGAACAATTGTCTTTGGCCACCACCTGTAAAATCATTCCCTTTTTGGGGTTGTCTTGCTGTTGCCTCTCCAGTGCACCTGTTGTCACTTTTATTTGCACCAAAGCAGGTGAAACTAATTCACAATCAGTAATGCTTCCTAACTGGACAGGTTGATATCTGTGAAGTATAACTGACTTGGTGTTCTACTGTGATGATTAAGTGTCCCCTTATTTATTTAATACAGTAAATGCAAGTGACTCTCTGAAGATCTGAATATAACAACGTTCATCGATCACGGCGGCCGCAGCGTACCTGGAGGTAAGGACTGACAGACGAGGCAAGAGAAAAGGAGATGGAAGGATGAGGAGAGACCGATACGAGAGAGGGGAGAGAGAAAAAAATAAATAAATTATAGAGCCACCGGTGGTCTCTCCGCTTGTTCCTGCTGCCCGATCTCCTCAGCACCGCGATCCCCCTCAGCAGTGAGGGCTCTCTGACAGCGTATCCCTCCTTCCTCCCGGGTTTCGGCACCAATGTAACGTAGTTTGTAGATCGGGAAGAAGGAGGCGGGAACTGGCGAATATTTAAACAAAACTTTAATCAAATAAACAAACACAAAATGAAATTAAAACGGCAGCCCCTCGCGGATGACTGCCACACACCAAACACAAAATAAACTCCAGGCCTGGTCCTCTCTCGTCCGACACTGTTGTCAGTCCTCCCTTTTATCCTTCCGGAGTTCCTCCGTGAGACTCGAGACCGGTGAGTGGTGCAGGTGTCACTCATTATCAATTACTCCACCGGCCTCGCTCCGTTCCCACGGCTCTCGGCCCCGCCCCTCTCGTCACACCTACAAAACCACCACTGGCTCTGCCCTCTAGAGTTATGTGCCCTCTAGAAGCTTGCGTTCTGCAAGTGAACGGCGTATTATTGTGCCATCTCAAAGAGGCACAAAATCACTTTCACAGACTTTTTTATTAACTGTTCCCTCCTGGTGGAATGACCATGTTCCATCCTTAACCATCTTCAAGAAACGACTAAAAACACATGTGTTCCACCTTATCTTTATTTGACCCTCTAACTCTAGCACTTTCTATTCTATTTTAATTCTACTTTATCTATATTTATCTTCTTTTTTTAATTTAAAAAACAACAAAAAACAAACAAACACTAGCTTTATATTTTTTCTATTCTATC
>NW_015508444.1:16531-19521 GCF_001515645.1 Sinocyclocheilus grahami | reverse complement strand
CTCATTTGTAAGTCGCTTTGGATAAAAGCATCTGCTAAATGGCTACATGTAAATGTATAGGCGGGGCACATTCAAGACTCACAAGTAAACGCCCACTGCTGTGATTGGCTGACAATTTAACTTATTGAAATAACAGATGGACGCTGCTGTGAGGTACTCTGAAAGCAACACGGGTCATATTGGTTAAAACAAAAACAAAACAAAACAAAAAAATACTCCATATATATAAAACACACTGGAACAGACAATGCAATAGTGGTAAAAGCACACACTTCTTACTCACACTACCCACTCTAGTCAGACTCAGCACTGCATCATTGTTTCCTTTCAGTCTCTCTGAAAAGCCTGCATTATACTGTCTTGTTTCACTCACTCGATCTGGAACTCTTTTCTAATTCTACCATGCAACATGACTGTGTGTTGATTTTAATTGATTAATTTACTGTAAATGTTGAAAAGAAAGATCTTGATGATTTACAATATTAATAAACATGCTGCATAATTATTTTTAACCACAAAATAGAACGACACTCATAAAAGGGAATGGTTATTATCTGGCATAAGAAATTAGCAAATGTGGTCAGGATCGCCTCGCAGTTGCTGAATGTCATGCAACAATGTTGCTACAGCCCTTTCGCGTCTTACATTTCTTTCACGAGTTCACGCTTACATATAATTAGCTGAAGTATGGTAATGCATATTTTGCGTGGTGTCCGGGGAAGAGCTCCGAGCTCAGGAATGGCCCGAACCTAGAGTAGTAACTTTGATAAAGTTTGTATGGTGCCCTGGTGGCCTATATACAGTAGCCAGTACAAACGTCAAGAATTAAGCCAAGCTTTATCATGTGTTTATCTGTATAATCTGTTTTTTTATTTTATTTTTTATTATTTGTTGAACATCAATTAAATTGTTACCCTTAAGTTATTGTAAATTGTATTTGCTAGGACGGGGAACAGACACAGTCTCTATGGTATGATATCTAGCAGTCGCGTAACTACGGATGGGCCTGGGTCCACCCACCTGTCAGTCAGGCACATCCAGTCAGTTGCTTCACAAGGTAGCCTAATGAGTGAATTCTGTTGCAATTATCACAATTTTTGACTTAAAAGCGTTAAAAAAAGCTTATTTTTCAGGCTAGAAATAACGCGCTTATGATTGCACATGCACAGCCTCAGATTTAGGTCTAGCCTCAGATTTCTATGGGAACCTGAGCTTCTAATGGCCGCTGCAGTGACGCAATGACTTTACCAATCAGTGATTGGCTCTTTCATTTAGAAGGACCATAGATTTGTATACGTAGGTGCCTCATTAGCGACTGTTTCTATGGGCCGCTAAATATAAGCCGTCCGCCATATTCGAAGGGTCAACTTGACGTCATTCACCTTTACAGTAACATAAGTTACCAATGTTTCAAAACTTGTAATATTGAGTTAATACATTTAAAAACACAAACCAACACATTCTCACCTGTGAAAGGTTATCCCGGGAATTTAAATCCCGGCTGTTTTTACAACCATCGGCTGTGCAGGATTGTGGCATCTTCGAATATTCATTGATTATTATGGTGAATGATGTCAAGTTGACCGTTAAAAATGGCGGACGCATCTACGTACTTGGCACAGTCCAATGGGGAATCTACATATACATATCTATGGGCGGGACTATTCCGCTATATTGTGCGTTGCAGTTTCTCCCATTCATATAGGAGTGAACCGTCTTTGTATTTCTATAGTCTTCGGCTGAACAGTTTCATTCATTCTCAAAGCCAGAGGGCGCTCTCGTGCAAAAGTTCAAAATGGACTCATAGAATTAATAACTTATAACATGCTAGGAAATCCTTAATATGGACAAAAGCATCCAGTGATCGCTGTAGCTGAATAAAAAGCAGAAACATTGGTCTACCGTCAAAAGTAAGGCAATCTACATTTTCCTACTATGTAGTTGCCTAGTCACTGATGTTATTTCATGTGGTTTATGTGGCCGCTGAGCCAGGCTATGACCAAGCATTGGTTTTACATACTGTCCACTACCGTACTACTACTGTCCTGCTGATTTGATGATGGTGTTGCGGTGCGTCTGTCAGATGCTCGCATGCGTGGTGTGGCCGCCATGCTAATGCTGTTCTTAGGCCGCGTGTCCACCAAAGTGTTTTTAGCCAGCTGAAAACGCCAGGTGCTCTGCTGAAAACACCCAGCTGTGAGTTTTTTTGTTGAGACACTGTGGTTGCTATGATACGGAATATCCGCTGAAGTAATATGGCAGACACATCGCGAATAAATTATTTTTTTTACCTTATTTTTGATAACAATAATATGTTAGTCCGGCAATTCCACCTGGTAAAGACATAAATACTCGGAGACAAACAATATTAACTTCTCTATTGTACTAGTTCAGCTGTAGTACAAGCAGTGTGTGTAGGTTGATTGGTAGTCCTGCCCCTCCTATACTGTGACTGGTCAGCTGACTGAAAAGTGACAGTGATCAGCAGTTTTACCCAAAGTTGAACATTCTTCAACTCTCGGCGCTGAGAAAAAACGCCCGAGCGCTCAGCGTAAAAAAAATGCTCAGCGCTCGGCACGCTCCTGGCGTTTTAAAAAACGCTTTGGTGGACACAGGCTCTTATCGTTATGTTCTTAACAGCCACAGCCGTATCACCCTGTAGCCCAAGACTGGTTGCCCACTGAAGCAGGGTTGACCCTGGTCAGTACCTGGATGGGAGACCTCCTGGGAAAAAAAGGTTACTGTTTGAAGAGGTGTTAGTGAGACCAGCAGGGGGTGCTCACCCTGTGCTCTGTGTGGGTCCTAATGCCCCAGTACAGTGACAGGGACACTATACTGTCAAAAAAGCACCGTCCTTCGGATGAGACGTTAAACCGAGGTCCTGACTCTCTGTGGTCATTAAAAAATCCCATGGCACTTCTCGTAATGAGTAGGGGTGTAACCCCCATGTCCTGGCCAAATTCCCTCCACTGGCCCTTGTCAATCATGGC
>NW_015508444.1:14140-15062 GCF_001515645.1 Sinocyclocheilus grahami | reverse complement strand
AATGTTCACGCAAATAAAGAAGGCATAACTTTTATTCTCGCTGTAAGTTTTTTTTATTGCCGCCGCCATGTCCAGAAGACACTGTGTGCTTTGTTGTGAAAGCGAAACTACTTTGTTTGGCCTTCCAAAAGCGGATGATATCTGCTTCGTCATGCCTGGAGCTGATCTGTGCTGGTTGCTGAGGAAATACTACAACTTTTCGCTGTGGATCGCCGAATCGGCTTTCACCATGGACGAAGCGGAGTCCAGCCCGGGTTATCACATGTGGTTGCCGCAAGCCTGCCGGACGCTCCTCATGCGAGCCCCCGGCTTCAGCTCACTCTAGGCCGCCGCCGCTCACTCAAGGCTGCCGTGTGTGACACTGTGTTTTGTTGTGAAAGCGAAACTACTTTGTTTGGCCTTCCAAAAATGGACACGACTAGAAATCAGTGGTTAAGTTGTATTTACAACACTGTTCCAGAACAGTTCAACCCAAATATTCAGATGTGTGCAGCACATTTTATGGAGGACTGTTTCCTGCTCCTGGGAGAGTAGACTACAATGCCAGCTGTTAGTAAGTAAGTTTTTTATATTTAAAGAGTTTTTATATTTTATATATTTAAAGCGAGTTTTTTGGGCAGGGTAGAGTAGGGCTTGTTGTTTGTCATTTCTCCGATCACAAATGCAGACATGGTTTTATGTTTGCGCGATGCAGCGCAACGTGTAAAAAGACAGTATAAGTCATTATAATCTATAATTATGTCCCCACTGGATGCAACGAATGCCTCGTTTGTAATGGGCCGGACAGGGCATCACAGTATGGTGAGGGGCGTAACATTTCCGTCACTTGCTTGAAGTATTCGGCCAATCACAATGCACTGGATAGCTGGCCAATCACAGCACACCTTGCTTTTTCAGACCGATGAGCTTTGTAAAAATCGAC
>NW_015508444.1:11411-12218 GCF_001515645.1 Sinocyclocheilus grahami | reverse complement strand
GGGTGGGGGGGGTACTCATGTACACTTATATTCACTGGCGATAAACATGGATTATCATATGTTTACTTCAAATTCCTTTAGAGAGAAGGATTATTTTTCCTCTTTATGGCCAAAATAGGACTGAGTGTGCATTACTGAGTGCTAAACTCATGTAATGTCTGTTTCATTCATACTGGACGCCAGAGGGCGCACTCGCGCAGAAACTCCACAAATGCATCACAGAAGTAATAGAACTCATGACGCTCAAGAAATCCCTAATATGGACAAAGGAATCCAGAACATCGTATGACCTCTTTAAAAGAAGATAGAAACGCCTGAACTGATTAAAGACAATAAACATATAACAATATATGGTTTATCTATGTTGTTCACGCCATCTCGGGCGTGAGATGAGCAGCATTTACTACTGCCGCTGTGAATATATTTATTTCATAAAAAATCGCAGCTTTTGGGATTGTCATAATTGCATCAAGCCAAATCGCGATTTCGGTTCGATTTCGATTAATCGTGCAGCCCTATGTAGAACTATGCATACTTTGCAGATATTTTGCAAAAAAAGGCACACTGATTATGATCTTTTCTTATTAATTAGCACTTTACTGCCTTATATTTTTCTCACTTATTTATACAATGTTAATGTCTATGTTGAAAGTGAAAATGTTAATGGTGATGGAAATATATTGATAAAAAATACTGTATCTTAGTGAAGACAATGTATGTTATATGTGAGAGATTATAACAGTTATTTATTACATAACTCAAGTCTATAATGTTTATATATATATATATATATATATATATATATAT
>NW_015508444.1:9009-10964 GCF_001515645.1 Sinocyclocheilus grahami | reverse complement strand
GTCAGAGAGATGACTGGCACACATGATGATTTGAGCAGATCCTGGACTCCCTTGACGAGCCGTTCGTCCAAACGCTTGCTGTTCAACACGGACGTTCAGAGGTAAGAAGGTCTGCACCACAAATAGACCTCCAGCCTCATTTACACTTTCAATGACCTTTAGGTCTGTACCTCGACCTGCTAGATTAGTTGCAATGATGACGTCCCCTGCTTGAACTTTATTATATATTATCTTAGAGTTATCCATGTTGTTATTCACATAAAGTTTTAGTTTGTCTTTTGAAATGGTGAAATATTTCTGCATGATTGATGGTTTCACAGATGACGAGAGCTGCTCGTGGACCTCGATAAACTGTGGAGGTCACTTGATGTTTAACAGCATTACATATGGTCCTGATCCACTCATCTTCTTCTGGTATCACCAAACCCTCCAACTCATAAAGTTTCCTTCGTCTAAATGAGGGAATCTTACAGGTGTCAATGCCATTGTAGAGTTTCTTCACCATGTCAAGCTCTGTTTGGTCCCCCAAAGTGCCTGTGAGCCCATAGATCTTGTTTTTGTATTTCTTGAATAAACCGACATTAGACATGAAGTTTGTGATTAGAGTCATGTTAGACAGTTTAGTTTGGTGTTTCATCTCCAGAAACTGCTGAAGTCCTTCCCCCCATCGCATTTCATTCTGCACGACACCAGTGCATTTGTAATCAACAGGAGCAACTCCATCTCCATGAAGGACATACTCGTGGCCTAGAGTTAATTTTGTGGCTAGCAAAGCATTTCCAAACCAAGTTTGCATCTTGCCACTGATGATATCTTCTAGGCCTGGGATACGAGATTCATTTTGTTCTTTTGCTGATTCAGACCGATATGACTTTTGAATCTTTTTCCTTAATGATGGATCCATTGAGTCCTCCTCAAAGTGCACAACACGACATTTTCCATTCCCCAGTAGAAGAACAGATATTTCTTGTCTCTTATTTGTATCTGCAGGACTGATTTCATTCAGTATCCTTAAAGTCCCATCAGGCGTTTCCTGGTATAATTTGAAGAAATAATCAGGTAAATTTCTCAAAAGCATGTTTAGGAATGATACTTTTTGGTCAACACTTGCATTATCTAGTTGTTGTAGAACATTTTTCATGTTTTCTTGCATTGGCTTTGAGGATTTCATAGGCTTAATTCCTGTGTCAACGGCCATCTGCACAATACTGTGTTGATCAATGTTTTTATTTTCAGTAATGATTTCAGACAGAAGCTGAGAGAGGAGCTGAAAGGGGCCTAAAATCTCTCCAGTGTCTAAACGCTTCAGCTGGTTGACGATTAACCAAATTTCTGCCAATATTGCATTGAGAGATTCCATTAGCGGAATCTCAGTGCTCAAATAAACCACTTCAAGACCTTTGTCTAGCATTAATGAGTCAACCTCATCCACTATAACACACTGAAATTCTCTGTTAGGTCTCACATCTCTTCTGTGGAAGCACTGTCTCAGCCAATCAGCTGCAAAACTGACAGCCGTACCATAAACTACCTGACATTCATAGCACTTCTTCAGCTCGGTTTCTGATTTGTCGATGTTGGCATCAACAGTGATATTCAGTTCCTTATAAAATGCAGACCACTCTTTAGCATCTCTTTCAGCAAGTACAGGAGAACTGGAGATGATATCAGGGGTGTTTCCCATCATGGCCTGATATGCTGCAAACATTGCCACGATACATGACTTTCCTTCTCCTGTTCCAACCTGAACCAGCCGACTTGATTTAGAAAGAACCAGAATGCACCAGCTCACCATCTGAGTCACTCGAGGTTTATATTTCATGGTATTTTCTACAGCTTTGCAGAGTTTAAACAAACTTTGCTTTATTTCTTGAAGATGTGATGCTGTGGAATATGATAGACATTTGGAGACAGAAGACACGATATCTTTCACTTGTGCCATCATTTCTTCATCA
>NW_015508444.1:0-8999 GCF_001515645.1 Sinocyclocheilus grahami | reverse complement strand
TTGATTTCACCTCTTTAGCATCTTTCACAAAGAAGATGGTGTCGATGGCGAGAGAGACCAGACAGCACACCTGTAATCGCAGCAGTGACTTTCACAGTTTTAGAGCAGTGATTCTACCAATGTTTGCGACAAGCCCAATTCTCACAAGTTCAGATATTCCAGTCAAAGATTTTGCTCCAGTGATTCCAGCTTATGAAAAATCAGCTGCTGGGAACTGAGGTTCCAAAGCCTTTATTTCTTCAGCATTGTCCTGTATGTCCTTACTTTAATTAGACAGACAGGATTTACTTGTTTTGAACAATTCCATTACATGAAGATTTGCACTTATAGTACTTGTACACAGAGCATGCATAAACATTTTATATAAATATACAACAGAACATCTTTCTATTTTAACCCTAAACATGCAGTATCATATTTGAGTATGTACCCTGATTAGGCAACATTTATAGCATCTGTCATACTTTACAATTCTTGTTTTAAATTATATTGCTCAGAGGCACATTCCTAGTATGAAGTATGTGTATAAATAACCATTCTTGATCCTAATGTGTGTGTGTGTGTGTGTCCTGGTTTTCCCTATGTTATGGGGACCCACAAGGATATAAATACCAGTAACTTTTTACCTTGTGTGTGTGTGTTTTTTTTTTTTTTTTAAGAAGACAGCTTTTAAATCATACACAGTGAAGTGTTTTGAAACTCTAAAAATGCAGAACGTTTTGTGTGATGGGTAGGTTTAGGATAAGGGTTGAGAAAATACAGTTTTTGTACAGAATAAAAATCATTATGTCGATTGAATGTCCCCATAAAACATGGAAACCCAACGTTTGTGTGTGTGTGCGTTCGTGCGTGAATACACATATAAGTGTATGTCAATTTGACTGACAAGAACTGAAAGCTCAAGAGAAGTGTCACATTTTAAGACAGTCTTATCATCTAAACATTATGTCTTATCTAAATATCTTTGACAAAAAGCCACTTAGAGAAAATATGGTGTCCAAAGAGAAAATGGTGTCAAGACCCAGCGACCTGATATGTTCATATTCCATTATGAGCTCTTCCAGAATTTTTTGAGAACTGTGAATAGGTTGTTCTAACAGCAACAATATAAGTCTTTCAGCCAGGTTCACATCTCCTCCACTGCGCTCGGCTCTTTTTGTATCGTCTTCTGCATAAAGCAGAGCAAATTTTTCAGCCAAGTTCACATCTCCTCGTTTGATTTCACCCCTCTTTATAAAGTCTTCTATCACAACAAGGGCAAGTCTTTCAGGCAGGCTCATATCTCTTCTACTTACAGCCCTCTTCAAAGAGTCTTCGGCCAGAAAAATTGTATGTTTATCCAATAGTCTCACATTTCCTCCTCTGCTTTCAGCCCTCTTCAACTTCATTACAGCGTCTTGAATGTTATTCTTGAGTTGGTCTACAATCATACACTTCATTTGAAACTGTTTACTGAGCAAAGTATCACCTTCTGTTGTCTGCTCTCGTCTTGATGATTTCACACAAGTAAGAATATGTGCCAGTTGTGACTTGCATGAATTTACTGCTTTGTTGGCCTTTTCCAAATCAGCCAATGCCATCATTTCTTCATCAATAACTGCTTGTTCACATATTTCCTTCATAATCTCATCCAGTGTTTTCTCATCAGTGTTTCTGCCTATGTCATTAATTTTGGCCTCAACCTGATCCACAATGTTACTGTCATCCGATGTCAAATCTGACACTTGGATTTTGTGAATCTTCACTTGATGAAGGATTCTCATCATCCATGTGTGAAAATCTTCATTCTTGCCATTAAATTCTTTCACGAGGGCTTTAAACAACTTAACAACATCATCTCTTTCCCATTGTCCGTTCTTCAGCAGGGAAAGTAGTCTTGATGACAGCAGTTTTCCTGATGCTTCCCTTTTCAGAAGTCTGTAAATTATTATAAATTATATTATTGTTTTATACATACATACATACATACATACATACATATATATATATACATACAACAGTTCGTTCTGGTTCTCAAATCTGATTGGTTGAGAACCGTGAGATATTGTACTGGTATCGCTACAGAAACGCCCTTTCACAATTTTGTATCACTCCGCTTGTTCTAGCCGGGTCTATTTTTTGTATTATTATTCACTGAGCTAATTGTAGAGTACGTTAGTTAATATAAGAAGAAACGTCTAGCTTCGCGGTCTCTCTCTCTCATTTGAATGCACGCCTTTCCACATTGTTTCTCTCTTATAACCTCATTATTTCTCACTAATAACCGAACTGAAGCAGCACATACCCTTTATACGAATTCTAAAAGTGACGTATGTTTAACTGTTAACTTGAGCTTTGAATCCGTGGCGGAAGGAAGTAGTTCCGCACAAAAGAGGGTTTTATTAGGCACTCCATTGTTTCTTGTTTAATTACACACATTTTCCGTCGAACTGTTGTATAAACACAATATCCCTCTCATACTCGAGCGATACAGGCTCTATATCAGCGGCTGTGATTGCCTCGTGCCTCTGGCCTAATCACAGCCATGCTGCTCATTCTCGTGTTCCCCGTAAAGGGCAAATGTATCGATACTCGAAACAACGCTCAACAATGCAGCGATAGGCCGGCGGCAAGACAGCAACGTCATGACATCATATAATTAAAAAAGACACCTGACGAAAAACTTGACAAATTTCTGGACCTTTATAAGGAAACAGCCAAGCGAACAAAATTAAAGTTTCTTAAGGGTCAAGATCAAGTTATCTGCATCTCCTGTGCTCCATCAAGCCACTCCCATAACAGCTGTCATTACTCAAATTAATGCACGACTCAGATTAACTGTATGTGTGTAAGACTTGAATACAATTATAACTATTATAACAATTATATTATTTTATCACAAATAAATCGTTCAATAAGTAAAACTGGCTGTGTCTGTAGTATTATAGATTACACAACATTATAATATTATTTTCAAATTAATTTTCAAATTATTATTATTTGAAAGATTATTGTCCCCGGATTAGTAGGGCACTCTTGTAGTAGAGTAACAGTGGCTGGGATAGATTTTAAATATCAATTCCACTTAAAAATATTCAATCTAATCATGTTTACATGAAATAAGCCGCTCCCGAACAGGTTTAAGTTTACAGACCTGTTGCTATGACAGCAACTCCGGGATGAGCTTCGAAGAACCAAATAATCCAAGATCAAGCCAAATCATCAACAATCAAATCCAGCTAACTGAGTTAGCAAAATACGAAGAACAGACCCCAGGGGCCTGTACCATGATCAGGGGCCTCTAACAAATTCAGAGTTACAGGATTAGTTTCGAATTGACAAAACCAGACCACTCCAACCCAGCTTTATTGGTACCATGATGCTGATCATCAGTTTCTTTGTCAACTCAGGCTTTAATCCTGAGTTTGTGGAGCACGTGCACATGAATGTGTGATATCAGTAGCGAACAGCCAATCACATGCCTTGCAACACAAAGCAAGTGTGATTCACGTGAGAGAGCCAGCGAGATTCAAAACTCTTTTGTTAAAGGATGAGATATTAAAGAATATAAGGATTTTACATTGAAGTCCAGAAATAGGACAAATAAAAGAAATGTTCTGGCTCTATTAGTGCAGTCACAAGTGAAACTTATGAAGTTAGTTTACTATAGTTGATAATATATAGCGATAGAGACTTGAACATGTAAGGTCACATGTGGCCATTTTTAAAGCGTTATCTATTGATTCTACCGCTTATTTATATTACTTATGATCTGTATACATTAATTTTCATTTAAAATAAATGCTTTATAATAATTGTTCAAATAAAAGTGCTTGTGTGTAATGGATTAATAATAATATAGTCATGTTATAATTATATAAATCATGTGTAAATTGTAATTATCATTAAAGCCAAATAAATGCTTTATAATAATTGTCAAACTAAAAGTGCTTGTGTGTAATGGATTAATAATAATATATTCATATTATAATTATATAAATCATGTGTAAATTTTAATTATCATTAAAGCCAGACAATTTTCTTGTAATGTTAAGTACTTTAAAGTTACCTTTAATTTGTAGGGAGAGAAACTGGGGGAGATACTTGTTTGTTTGTTTTTTTTGCGTCAGACATCTGCCAATTTGCTCACATCTGATTGGTCCAATTTCAGGTTGAGATCTCTTACCCAGAACATAACCTGCCCTGGAGCAGGTTAGCTGTGCAGTGTATGTTACTATGGCAATGAACGCCGCTAAAAGCCAAGCCACTGTCATGGTACCTAAAACCCAGGATTGGTGCAAACTAAACTGAATTCATCTGGCTAGCTAGCTACTCCGGCTTCATGGTACAGGCCCCAGGTGTCTTCTGTCTACTCATATGTTATGCTGTTGTTTTGACTTGTTGAAAACGATGTTTTTAAATAAATGGTTGTTATTGCAGCCGAAGTTGTTATTGCAGCCGAAGGTGGATCATGTTTCAGACATTGTAAACTTTCCCTCTTCATGTTTGCATTAAAATTATAACCAGCATGTTTAATGTCCACCTCTTGCTAAAAAATCGTTATTGTCGATTTTGCTGACAACCCATAGGACTCTTGTGCCTAACTTGTGCTCCTAGTAATCAATGCTATTATTTTCATGTGTCTCGTTCTGTGTTGTTTATTTAAGATGATCTGGGGCCCGTTCTTCGTACGTCGCTAACTCAGTTAGCTGGATTTGATTGTTGACGATTTGGCTTGATCTTGGATTATTTGGTTCTTCGAAGTTCATCCTGGACTTGATGTCATAGCAACAGGTCCGTAAACTTAAATCTGTTCGGGAGTGGCTTATTTAATGTAAACAGGATTAGATTGCATCTTTTTTAAGATACTTAAAATCTGTCCCAGCCACTGCTACTTTATTACAAGAGTGCCCTACTTATCCGGGGACAATAATTTAAAATAATAATAATTTAGAAAATTAATTTGAAAATGATATTATAATGTTGTGTAATCTATAATACTACAGACACAGCCAGTTTTACTCATTGAAAGATTTATTTGTGATAAAATAATAACTTTATAATTGTATTCAAGTCTTACACACATACAGTTAATCTGAGTCGTGCATTAATATGAGTGCTGACAGCTCTTATGGGAGTGGCTTGATGGAGCGCAGGAGACACAGATAACTTGATCTTGACCCTTAGGAAACTTTAATTAATGCTGTCACGTAACAAATCTGCTTCAAAGATAAAATTACATGAATTGCTAATTACAACATTGAAATACAAATGTAAAGCCTGTACAAATACTAGAAATCGTGAATATAATTAATTGGGAATCATGTAAAAAAATAAAAAATAAAAACTGTGCACATTTAATTTATCTATTATAACATTTATGTAGTTTTGTTCACTTGGCTGTTTCCAAAAATTTGTCAAGCTTTTCGTCAGGTGTCGTTTTTAACATAGATATGCATAGGTAGATGCCTCATTCGACAACTCCAAGCATGTAGACGCGTCTGCTATCTTTAACGGTCCACTTGACATCATTCATCATAATAATCAATGAATATTCAAAGATGCCACAATCCTGCCTAGCCGATGTTTGTAAAAAACTGCCAGGATTTAAATTCCCGAAGAAACAGGATAACCTTTCAGAGAATGCGAGAGATGGGCGGAATCATAAATTGTGGCATCTTCGAATATTCATTGATTATTATGGTGAATGATGTCAAGTTGACCTTTCCAATATGGCGGACAGCTTACTTATAGCGGCCCAACAGCGGCCAAACAGTCGCTAACGATTATTCATGATTGATTGTCATTGTGTGCTGCTCACAGTTCAAAGTCACTGAGATGTTGATCTTGCTACATGCTAAGCTACTGCTAGTGTATACTGTAGCTATTATTTCGTGGCCAGGAAGATAACTAAGCTAAATCTAAATATTTATAATCTTTATAACCAGTTCTAATTAATTACACATATTTCCCATTTGAGCCAATTTGCTACATTATCATTAGCGATTGCTATTGTGATAATCTCTCTGTTTATGGATATGATGAGACTCACATGAGCGAATGATGTACAGTCATGGCCAAAAGTTTTGGCAGTGACATAAATTTTGTGTTTTGCAAAGTTTGCCACTTAAGCTGTTGTGGTGTTCATTCACATTGTTTCTAGATTATTGAGTAGAGCAGTGTTAATTTTGACAGCAAATTTTGATTTAGTTTTAGTCATAGTTTTTTGACTAAAATGCCATTTAGTTTTAGTCATATTTTAGTCATCTGAATTAGTCGACTAAATATCATAAGATTTTAGTCGACTAAATCTACAGTAAATTTAGTCTGCTAAAATCTAATGGGTTTAGTTACAGTGCATTTATTAAGCATTTCTCTAAAATTTCCAAACTCATTATATAGGTTTGACATTAAGGTTTTATCATGATAGACACCGTATTAACTGCGTTGACACACAACATGCCTTTATGTTAAAATAAAATTAAAACCACTTCTCACAAAGAACAAGAACATGGTCTTTTTTTTATTGAATTACAAAATGGTTAAGATTTTAGTCGACTAAATCTACAGTAAATTTAGTCTGCTAAAATCTAATGGGTTTAGTTACAGTGCATTTATTAAGCATTTCTCTAAAATTTCCAAACTCATTATATAGGTTTGACATTAAGGTTTTATCATGATAGACACCGTATTAACTGCGTTGACACACAACATGCCTTTATGTTAAAATAAAATTAAAACCACTTCTCACAAAGAACAAGAACATGGTCTTCTTTTTAATGAAATACCAAATGGTTATATAGGCTAATTATGCATTCTTTATAGCAACTTGTTTACCATATTCTTCATTCTTTCAAGCAGACATATATATTTTTATAAATAAATTTAGATTAATCTTTAGGGCTGCGAAAGTTTTCAGTCAAGAGCAGAGCGTGATTTTCTGTCTTTCTTTTGTTGCTTGATTAACATCAATGACTCGGACAATAGCAACTAAATTAGGCTGCTGTCCCTTTAAAACTGAATGCACTGCTGCAATGGATGCAATGTACTGAGACACGTTCTCTTCTCCCTACTGTTTACATTCACTTAAGGCATAATCAACTGTGTTTACGTGAATACTCATCAAAACGGACAATTCGACATCATTTTGTGTGCAATTCTCCGTTCATGCGAAGCGAAAGAGTACTCGCGCGCTGTGAGAGGCGCTTTCTGTGTGTGTGTGCTTCAGTGTCTGCGCTCAGAAAACCAGACTGAATTGAGTTCTCTCTTGCGTCGTCAGATTTATCAATATATCTGCTCTTCTCTTACTCCCACATATTGACTTTTTTTAACATTTTATGGAACGTGCAGCAAGTGTATGTTAGCTTATGTCCCGCCGTTTCATATGTAGCATCTAACCTCCGAACCACGCAGCAGATTCGTTCCGAATTAATCTCTTCCCAAATCGTACCTCCCTAACATTTCCGTCTCGTTTTTATTCGTTGACGAACATTTCAATAGATTTAGTTCATAGTTTTTGTCATTCAAAAAGAGTTTTAGTTCGTTATCATCTCATTGTCGTTGGTGAAAAAAATGTTGTTGACAAAAATTATGCAGAAAATTATTCATCAACGAAATTAACACTGGTGTAGAGTGATCAGATGCATTTTAAATAATTGTTAAAAACTTTTCACAAAAAAAACTAATTTCACTGTTTTTTTATCCTGACACAAAATGACCAGCTAACATTAATTGACTAATCATATCAGCAGCACATGTGAAAGTGTGAATGAGTACTAGTCAGGTAAAATCACTATCATACTAATTAGATTGTAAGAGCAGACTGATTGCTATAAAAGGAGGGAAGAAGCGCTTCCAATCATTGTGTTCTTGTTAGCAATGGTTACCTCCAAAGAAACACGTGCAGCCATCATCGCTTTGCATCAAAATGGTCTCACATGCAAGGAAATTGCTACAGAGAATATTGCATCTGAAAGAACCATTTACCGGATCATCAAGAGGTTCGACTGCAGTGAAGAAGTTTTCAGGACGTCCCAGAGTGTCTTAATGTTACATCTTTGAGCCAGATGTGCAGCCATCATCGCTTGCTTTCATCAAAATGGCCTCACATGCAAGGAAATTGCCAGAATATTGCACCTGAAAGAACCATTTACCGGATTATCAAGAACTTCAAGGAGAGAGGTTCGACTGCAGTGAAGAAGTCTTCAGGATGACCCAGAGTGTCCAGCAAGCGCCAGGACCGTCTCCTCCTGAGGAGTCAGCTACAGAATCGTGTCACCAGCAGTGCAGAGCTTGCTCAGGAATGGCAGCAGGTTGGTGTGAGAGCATCTGCACATCTGCACTTTTGTACAATGGCCTGGTGTCAAGAAGGGCAGCAAAGAAGCCACTTCTCTCCAAGAAAAACGTCAAGGACAGACTGAAATTCTGCAGGAAGTACAAGGACTGGACAGCAGAAGACTGGTGCAAAGTTATTTTCTCTGATGAAGCTCCCTTCCGACTGTTTGGGACATCTGGAAAATCGATTGTTCGGAGAAGAAAAGGTGAACGCTACCATGAGTCCTGTGTTGTGCCAACAGTGAAGCATCCTGAGACCATCCATGTGTGGGGTTGCTTTTCAACCGAGGGAGTGGGCTCTCTCATAATTCTGCCCAAAAACACTGCCATGAATAAAGAATGGTATCAAAACGTCCTGCAAGTGCGACTTCTTCAAACGATCCATGAGGAATTTGGTGATGATCCGTGCATTTTGCAGCATGATGGAGCACGTATCACAAAGCAAGAGTGATAAAGAAGTGGCTCAAAGATCATTACATTGAAATTTTGTATCCGTGGCCAGGCAACTCCCTAAGGCTGCGTTTCCAAAAAGCTTCGTAAGCCTAAGAAGTTTTTAAAAACGATCGTACGGCTGATCTTAATATTACGGTCTGTTTCCCAAAAGCATCGTAACTTAAGTAGCACTTGAAAACCATCATAGCTTATTGTGTAATTTTATTGAAGTATTATGTGAAAATGGCAGTAAT
>NW_015508443.1:22342-22950 GCF_001515645.1 Sinocyclocheilus grahami | reverse complement strand
ATATTTGACACGAAGTTGGGTTAAAACAACCCAGCATTTTTTAAGTGTAATAAAAGTGTCAGAAGTAACCAGTATTCATGTATTTTCAATGGATAATTGTTTGAATTAATTTAAGAGATGCCCAAGATTTAAAAAATGATTTATAGTAGACTTAAATTGGTTGTTAAATGAAAATAGCTTTTCAGAATTTTGCTGTTGGCTGTACAACAGGATGCAAAGTGAATTGAAGTGACTATTGTATATCTGTTAAGCTCATTGGAGCAATATTCCATTCAAAACATGCCTTCAACATGCCATGTCCAGTAGGATTCATGTTCAGTATGTTTTTATTTTACGATGTGTTTTGTTGGGCGTTGCTGTGAAACATACATTGTATATTCTACAGATTCAAATGAGCAGTTCACATCACTAGATTTGCAATCAGAGTAATGCATTGTAATCATGTTATGAACATTATTTTTTCTAGTTGAATGATTAAACTACCACTAAATATTTAAATTGGTTGCTCCTTGTAATAATGATTTTAAGGACAATGTTGACTGAACGTTTTTTTGGCAGCCTTGTGATACAGAAAGCAGCTATGCATGTTGAATTTTGCAATATGAAAT
>NW_015508443.1:9668-11878 GCF_001515645.1 Sinocyclocheilus grahami | reverse complement strand
TGAGACGGTTTCTGACAGTTTGTGCAGAAATTCTTTGGTTATGCAAACCGATTGTTGCCGCAGCTGTCCGGGTGGCTGGTCTCAGACGATCTTGGAGGTGAAGATGCTGGATGTGGAGGTCCTGGGCTAGTGTGGTTACACGTGGTCTGCGGTTGTGAGGCCGGTTGGATGTACTGCCAAATTTTCTGAAACGCCTTTGGAGACGGCTTATGGTAGAGAAATGAACATTCAATTCACGGGCAACAGCTCTGGTGGACATTCCAGCAGTCAGCATGCAAATTGCACGCTCCCTCAAAACTTGCGACATCTGTGGCATTGTGCTGTGTGATAAAACTGCACATTTTAGAGTGGCCTTTTATTGTGGCCAGCCTAAGTCACACCTGTGCAATAATCATGCTGTCTAATCAGCATCTTGATATGCCACACCTGTGAGGTGGATGAATTATCTCGGCAAAGGAGAAGTGCTCACTAACACACATTTAGACAGATTTGTGAACAATATTTGAGATAAATAGGCCTTTTGTGTACAGAAAAAGTCTTAGATCTTTGAGTTCAAAAAATGGGGGTAAAAACAAAAGTGTTGCGTTTATAATTTTGCTCAGTGTAAGACACTTGTCAAAAACATTTAAAAAAATTTAATTATTTAAAACCTTTGGCCAATGGTGTATGCATGTTATATATTGTTGTATTTTTGTATTGTGAAGTATTGTAACAATATATTATAATGTATTGTAACAGTATATTGTCACACCCCTAATTTGTGATACTTCGCCAAAGCTTCTCTATGCGCAAGATCTTCTTTCCTGTATCTGCTCGCAACTGGTCGGTGATGGAGCAGGTGGTGCTGGAGTATGACGGGCAGAGGGCTATCTTTAACGCCAGTGGCGGGATCTACTCTCCTGCAGAGTATTCTTTCCATTGCCAGAGCGTAAGCAGCATTCAGAGCCCCCTGCTGGTGCCTCGCAGTGCTACGGACAACGCTAACCAATGGACGCTGTCCTTCACTGATTTTCAGGTGCTATTACAGTGCGCTGTTTTGAACTGTTAGTGTTAAACGATTCAGCTTCATTTACAAAACCCATATACAGTATACCACAAAAACTCCACATACTGCAGCTGATGTACCATGTTTCCCACAGATCCAAGGCTTCAACGTTACTGGTGAAGACTTCTCGTATGCCAGCGATTGTGCTGGATTTTTCACTCCAGGGATTTGGATGGGCCTGCTGACCTCTCTGCTCATGGTGTTCATTCTTACCTACGGTCTGCACATGATCATGCAGGTTCGCACCATGGACCGCTTTGATGATCCCAAAGGCCCAGCGATTTCAGTGCCTCAGAGTGAGTGATCTGAGCCAACAACCAAAAACGGTCAAGTTGTCAAAATTGTACAAATTTACTTGATTTTGTATGTCAAAAAAAGATGTGGTTGGTAATCAGGAATGTATGGATCTAGCACGAGTATTTGAGGGTTTTTGAGAGTATGTATATTCAAAAGCAAATCATATTTTTCTAATTTTTTTTATTTTGATGTCTTGTAGAAAGTGGTGAAATTATTTTCATCTCTCCCTTATTACATTTTTAATTATTTGATTAATTTGATAAAGCTTTACAATAAGGTTCTATACAAATAAATGCAATAGCTAACATGAAATAACAATGAACAAATCTTTTACAGCATTTGTAATGATTTTTTATATAAATTGAAGTTGTATAAATGAACATTGTTTTATACTGTACATATATATGAAGGAACACGGGTTAACATTGAATATAATATGAGTTTTATATTTGTAAATTAATATTGGTTTGGAGATTAATAAATGCTGCAAAAAAAGTTGTCATTGACATTAGTTTATGATTCCTAATGCATTGAATTGAACCTACACATTTCAGTACACATACAGTGCACATGCATGTTTCTTATGAATGCAATAACGTTTGACATGTTTTGCATTAGAACTCTACTAGAAGTAGATCTTGTGCTGTTATTTTTTGGGCTACTGTTATTTATCTTGTCATTTAAATCTGGTGGTTTGTTTCTCATATTGTACTAGATTTGTATGTTTTTTTGTAGATGTACATTAAGAGTTTCCAATATTTAATAATGCCAAATGTACAATTTAAGTGCCTAAGATGGACCAGTCACTGCATGGAAAATGAAAAGTCATTAGGCTGAATTAGGATTTATTGATTATTAGACTACACTC
>NW_015508443.1:1645-2534 GCF_001515645.1 Sinocyclocheilus grahami | reverse complement strand
TTCACAGAGAGGATCTCGGCCATCCCATCCCTGATCTCGGCATGTTCTTGTTGTTTCCTTACCCGCTAACATGTATCTGAAAGCAATGATTCTCATCTTACTAAATACTCAACTAACACAGCAAATCTAAATTCCACATGGTTTAAAACAGACTTAAAACAGCATATATAAAATGACATTAACTGTTTCACTTACCCTGTGTGACAAACTGGTTTAGCCGTGTCGCCAAATAAATTCCCAGTCATATCATATCTCCCATTAAGGAAATCTGCAAGACTTCCACAGGATTTTCCTGTAATGTATTCAAGATATTGATTCATTTAGAATTGGTGCTCTTCAAATACTGTCGAAAATAATGAAAAATCATCTTTAGTGTTGCTTCATTACATGATACAGGGATTTATTCTTGCCGTCAGTGGCAAAACCACTATGAGTGATTTAAAGACTTCTTGAACTATACCATACATCCTTTCACATATCTAAATTAGACCTTTTAAAATACAATGTTCAAAGGCATTTTAAAGGAATTTACAAATGTACATTACTTAATATTTAATGACAGTACATACTTGTGCAACTGAGTTCCAGACTTGTCCACTGGTTTTGCTCACAGGTAACCGATCTAGATGCTTTTAAGTTAACTGGCTTGTGTCCAATCACGCACTCAAATGTTACAGTGGATCCATCTGAGAAACTTTGAGTCGAGAGATGGTTTGCTGTTAAAACGACATTTCTTGATGCAAAAGAAGGCGGTGTACATTCCGCTGTGGAAATAAACAAAACGTATGCGTTACAGTAATCTGACGCAGTACTATATTGATCATCATAATTATTATTATTAGAACAACTTCTGCTCCATTCTATACTTATATTTGGTAAAAAGAAAAAA
>NW_015508443.1:0-264 GCF_001515645.1 Sinocyclocheilus grahami | reverse complement strand
ACACACACACACACCAAAAGCCACAACGCTTTAAGTGTCGTAGTAATCGTAGTTAAAATTCATTAAAGATAGATAGATAGATACTCACCTCGGACATGTTCACAGATCATAAGATAAGCAAGGAGAGCAACACTGGGACACAGCACCTTACAGCCCATCTTGTTCATGTCGGTGAATGTCAGCTCCAAACAAGGCCAATGTTATTTGTTTGTTTTTTCGCAACTAATAAATATAAAGATAGCTTAGCGTAAGGAAATGCGCTTT
>NW_015508442.1:21954-22965 GCF_001515645.1 Sinocyclocheilus grahami | reverse complement strand
TATATATAAAATAAAAGTCTTAAAATTACAGTTGTCATTCTTCTATATCTTTAATGAATCAAAGGACTAAATGCAATATATCCCTGCTCACTGCTGATGTTTTTGGACTAATTCTTAGCTATATAAAAAGATTGTCAAATGTTTTCTTCCTTTGCAAGCCAAGGTCCAGGTATTCAGCTACAAGGCTTTTCAAGTATGCCTTCACCTTCCTCCTGTTGAGTAGTAATTGTGTTGGCGGTCCTGCTCATTTATAATAGCATAAATGCATAGTTTCCCCTTGGCCCTTTATAAGATTATTATTTAATGGTGCTCTGGTGTTGAAAACCAATAGGTGCAATTGATTTTAGAGGTTGTCGATATGGGACTCCAGGTCATGTTTTCAATTTTACCCCTGCTTCAGAACAGAAAATGATATAGACTGCAGCACAGACCCAGACCTTTAGCCTCAAGAGTAGCCGTTTCAGTGCAAATGTACTTCTTTCCCTTGCCCCTTTGCTCTGTTCATCAGAGGGAGAAGATGCAACAACCTTCTCCAGGTCTTCCTATGAGAATCCACAGGCAGTGATGAATGCAGAGGTTTGCGTGTCATCAATCAGCGTCATGCATGTCTGTCTCTTTGGGGTGAGCCTTCTGATTTTCAGCCCCAGTCCCTCTCGAGGGGCTGCTGTGTGCCAGTGCTAGACCTCTTGCTGGGAACTGTGGGAGTGTGTAATGAAGCGGATTCTTTTCATATTTGGACTTTTGTTTTGGAAGTCCCGAATAACAGGAATCTATTTCGAACCAGCCATCCGTCCGAGAAAAAATAGAGACCTTAAAGGGGTGGTTCACTGGGTTTTTTCTAGGCTTTTTCACTGATTGTGTTTATGGGGTGCAGTCTAACATGTCTTAATGCTTCGTTTGAAAAAACAAAACATTATTTTTCACATAATTTACCTTTACTCCTCACAGCTCTGTCCCTTCTCTGATAAACGGACTGATCTTTTCCTGTTTTTATGAAGCCCTGCCCTCAGA
>NW_015508442.1:19244-21156 GCF_001515645.1 Sinocyclocheilus grahami | reverse complement strand
TTGTTGTTGTCTCATACTTTTATATACGCTGTTGTAAATGCTACTACTTGTGTTAGCTTTTAATATACGGTTTTATCCTGATTAAAGCTCTAATACAGTACAGCAACCGCATGCTTAATGCTTCTCATAGCTAGGTGAAAATAAGTGTATAATTGGAACAGTTCATTGTCGGAGCTGAGCTGAATGAGAGAGAGAGAGAGAGAGAGGGAGAGAGGGAAGAGAGAGAGAGAGAGAGAGAGAGAGATGCAGAGCGTGTGCAGAGCAGGGGAAGCGAGGAACATTATTAAGAACCGCTGCTTTTGAACATTGATTTTGAAACTTGTGAATCCATTAGAATCGTAAGAAGACAGAATCGCGATTCATATATGAATAGATTTTTACGTGCACATCTAGTTTTCTCTTCCTCTTCTCTAAAGCAGCGCAGCATGGCCTCGCACCCATTGCTGCCTTTTCCCGAGGGCGGGGTTTATCTGGGTTTGTGATGTCACGAACCCGGGAAGTAACTTGTCGTAGTGCCTTCCAGCCGTTTTTGTAGGCATTAAACAGCCAGACGATATCTCCGTTTGCATTGAACTTTCAGCTTCGTAACTTTGCAGATATTGTTTATGCTCAAACAGCAACATTACACACTAACTAACATTAAAAAAGTGAAATCGCAATCAACCACCCCTTTAACAGTCAAAGCAAACAGAGAGCGAGTGAGAAGTTTTCTGCTTGCTTTATTTATTATTTTTATATGGTCTTTTTATTTTTAGCATTTTTTAAATCACATTTATTAAACATTTTTAAATATTATTTTTAAATAATCATTACATTTTACACTACAAGTTTTGTAATTTAAAAAAAAAAGTTTTTGAAAGACATTTTTACTGCTCATAAAATCTGCAATTATTTGATCAAATATAAACTAAAAACAGAAATATTTTGAAAAAAGTATTACTATATAAAATAAATGTTTTCTATTTTAATATATTTTTTAATGTAATTTATTTCTGTGATGGCAAAGCTGAATTTTCAGCAGTTATTTCTCCAGTCTTCAGTGTCACATGATCCTTCAGAAATCATTCTAATGTGCTGATTTGCTGCTCAAGTAATATCTCTTATTAGTTATTATTATTATTATCAATAAAAAAAATTGTGATGCTTAATATTTTTGTAGAAACCATGATACATTTTAGATAGATTGCAATTTATTTTTAAATGTCTTTACTGTCACTTTTGATCAGTTTAATGTGAACTTGCTGAATAGAAGTATTAATTTATTTTGTTAAAATCTTACTAGCTCCTAACCTTTGAGTGGTAGTGTATATATATATATATAAATCTTTTAAATAAACACTTAAAAATGTATATTATTTAAATATGATTGTTACATTTTGTATTTAAATAATTTATTAAAATAATTTTAGAATGTTTTAGAATTCTGTACAAAAGAAGACAGTAAAGCATTCAGAAGATGAACAGAAAGACAGGTATGAAATAATAACAGAGGAAGGGGGCAGTTGAAGGTGGTAAATGTGTCGCTGCACTGGGTCACATGTGTCTGAACAAGTTCCCCTCTTTTTATTCTACAGCAGTGAGAGAGAGTTCTGCTTCATGGAGTCTGAATTGAGGTAATGTACCTTGATAGGTCTCTTTCCCTCTTTCCCTCTCTCTCTGTCTCCCTGCTGTTTTTATGTTCTTCTCAACACCTACATGCCTAACTGCAGCTGTCACGACGGTTTGTACCCTCCTCTACCCTGTCATCTGTCCTGTTTCTTTCACTCGCTCCCTTTTGATTATTTCTTATGTGGTCCCCTGCTTATACTGACTTGAGAAATTACCGGTTAAAATGAAAGCTTGTGTGTATGTATGTGTGTGTTTGTGCATGTTAATGAGGTGCCATAATGTTCTGTCCAGGGAAATAAATCAG
>NW_015508442.1:17200-18416 GCF_001515645.1 Sinocyclocheilus grahami | reverse complement strand
TGTCATTAATTACTCACCCTCATGTTGTTCCAAACCAGTAAGACCACCGTTCATCTTCGGAACACAAATTAAGATATTTTGATTAAATCCGAGAGTTTTTTGACCCTCCATAGACAGTCATAGCAACATAACTACCACGTTCAAGGCCAGAAAGGTAGTAAGGACATTGTTAAAATAGTCAATGTGACATCAGTGGTTCAACCTTAATTTTATAATCTACGAGAATACTTTTAATGTGCAAAGAAAACAAAAGTAATGACTCCATTCAACAGTTTCTTCTCTTCTGTGTCAGTCTTCGATGTGCGTTCATGAGAGTACTACAATGCATGCATGTGGTGCTGCTGACGCAGGAGACGGCGTTCTGATGTAGAACATCCATCTCTCTTAGTTCATCATCTGTATATTATGGTTCAAATGAAGGCTGTGCAAAAAATTGCAAGTCATCCTCGCTGTTGAACTCTTCAGACATGTTTACGAAGACTGTTTTATGTACAGTGTGTGTCTCTCTCCACTTGTGAACAAGGCACAGTGCATTCGGGTTCCACGTCAGAACTTTAATTGAGAAAACTTAAATGTATTATTTATATATAAATCTTTGTCATCATGGAATCTGGCAATAGCCAGGAAACAGCAGGAATTTCACATGAAAATGACGCTTTTCATATTTTTTATTGGCAGATTCCATTGTGACTTTACCCCATAGACTATGACAACATTTTCTGCTATTGGGGCATGTAGTCACAAAAGGAAATAACTTTTTGTTTGCAATCAAGGCTTTACAGTAGGTACCTGTATATAAACATATATTATATCTGCATCATTGTGGCAACAACTGAATTTGTAACCGTAGGGGACTTTTCAGTCTCTCTCGAATTAATCTCATTCATTCCTCAGAGACTCAGTTTATCATCCTATACTTTCTGTCATATCATTATTTCCTTTCCTCAAGCAGTGAATCATAAATGTCAATAACATTTTGATGTACCGCTTGATAAAACTTGAACTTATATCAGTTTTCGTACAGTTGTTTGTATCTGACTCTCTCACATGGATGAATTGGATGAAGTTCAGAGTGCCACTGGCTCTGTGTCACATCTTCGAAAGGGGAGATGCCGAGAAGGATGTTGTGTGTGTTTGTGTGTGTGTGTGTGCTTTTGTCATGGTTACAGCACCTGCAGTACTAGAGTCCTCCAGTTGTTGTTAGATCATGCTGTCT
>NW_015508442.1:15710-16205 GCF_001515645.1 Sinocyclocheilus grahami | reverse complement strand
ACATTCATAATCATTACTTCTGCCAGTGCGCTGTGGCAAGCTTTACAGTATGTGTGCGCTCGAGTGCTTATTAGGTAATTAAAGGCTCATTAAAATGATTTAAATGGTTTATTAATAAATGTGCGATTATTCGACTAATGCTTAAAATGAACAACTACTATAGTCGACCAGAAAAATCTTTAGTCGAAGGCAGCCCTAATTATTAATGACTATTCAGATTTATAATGATGAAAAATACAATTGAAAATCACTGATTAAACTATTGTTGTTTTGCCATGTTTAGCAGTTGGCACAATGATCTGCTTTGTCATGTGGAGTAAATATGCGCTCACCTTGAAACACAGCTCACACAGAAGTCACTTTCAAACCAAGTAAGTTTCTGTTGATCAACCTGGTGAATATAAATGGCCAACTTGAACATGAGTGAAATCTGTGTGGGCATCTTTTTCGCCTTCACACGGAACTCCCCAATGGACGATTCCTAAAAAGTTAAAC
>NW_015508442.1:12038-13521 GCF_001515645.1 Sinocyclocheilus grahami | reverse complement strand
TTGTTGTTGTCTCATACTTTTATATACGCTGTTGTAAATGCTACTGCTTGTGTTAGCTTTTAATCTATGGTTTTATCCTGATTAAAGCTCTAATACAGTACAGCAACCGCATGCTTAATGCTTCTCATAGCTAAGTGAAAATAAGTGTATAATTGGAACAGTTCATTGTCGGAGCTGAGCTGAATGAGAGAGAGAGAGAGAGAGAGAGAGAAGAGAGAGAAGAGAGAGAGATGCAGAGCGTGTGCAGAACAGGGGACGCGAGGAACAGTATTAAGAACCGCTGCTTTTGAACATTGATTTTGAAACTTGTGAATCCATTAGAATCGTTAGAAGACAGAATCGCGATTCATATATGAATAGATTTTTACGTGCACATCTAGTTTTCTCTTCCTCTTCTCTAAAGCAGCGCAGCATGGCCTCGCACCCATTGCTGCCTTTTCCCGAGGGCGGGGTTTATCTGGGTTTGTGATGTCACGAACCCGGGAAGTAACTTGTCGTAGTGCCTTCCAGCCGTTTTTGTAGGCATTAAACAGCCAGACGATATCTCCGTTTGCATTGAACTTTCAGCTTCGTAACTTTGCAGATATTGTTTATGCTCAAACAGCAACATTACACACTAACTAACATTAAAAAAGTGAAATGGCAATCAACCACCCCTTTAACAGTCAAAGCAAACAGAGAGCGAGTGAGAAGTTTTCTGCTTGCTTTATTTTTATATGGTCTTTTTATTTTTAGCATTTAAATCACATTTATTAAACATTTTTAAATATTATTTTTAAATAATCATTACATTTTACACTACAAGTTTTGTAATTTAAAAAAAAAATGTTTTTGAAAGACATTTTTACTGCTCAAAAAATCTGCAATTATTTGATCAAATATAAACTAAAAACTGAAATATTTTGAAAAAAGTATTACTATATAAAATAAATGTTTTCTATTTTAATATGTTTTAATGCAATTTATTTCTGTGATGGCAAAGCTGAATTTTCAGCAGTTATTACTCCAGTCTTCAGTGTCACATGATCCTTCAGAAATCATTCTAATGTGCTGATTTGCTGCTCAAGTAATATCTCTTATTAGTTATTATCAATAAAAAAAATTGTGATGCTTAATATTTTTGTAGAAACCATGATACATTTTAGATAGATTGCAATTTATTTTTAAATGTCTTTACTGTCACTTTTGATCAGTTTAATGTGAACTTGCTGAATAGAAGTATTAATTTATTTTGTTAAAATCTTACTAGCTCCTAACCTTTGAGTGGTAGTGTATATATATATATAAATCTTTTAAATAAACACTTAAAAATGTATATTATTTAAATATGATTGTTACATTTTGTATTTAAATAATTTATTAAAATAATTTAGAATGTTTTAGAATTCTGTACAAAAGACAGTAAAGCATTCAGAAGATGAACAGAAAGACAGGTATGAAATTGTTACGGGGCTGACGAGACGTGAGACTTGCGGATCCATTC
>NW_015508442.1:10073-10972 GCF_001515645.1 Sinocyclocheilus grahami | reverse complement strand
ATGTTAATGAGGTGCCATAATGTTCTGTCCAGGGAAATAAATCAGCCGCTCTCCTTGACTTTGCTGCAGTGGCAGGACACGTACAAGATAAGAGAGAGACAAAAAGAAAGAAAAAATGAGAGACTTTCTAAACTAAAGCATTTTAATGAATCATAAGCTAAAAGCTACTTGGCAAAATTGTTGAAATGTTATTAGAATCAGACTCAAAGAATTATACTGTTGTTATTAAATATATTGGACTATGTTCCAATTGAATTGTAGGCTATAGTTCAAGTAAACACCAGAATCACACTAGAGTGAGAAACCACAGAATATCTTCATTTTCAGTCATGTCACATGGATTGAGGTCTGATTTGGAAAGTAAATGGGATGGACTTCTTAACTTCTTATGGTTCAAACAGAAGTCAGTTCAACTCAATTAATACATAAATTAAATAGATGGTTAAGGGCATTAAATATGGATGTCTCTATTCATCCTGGGGACTGTCCTGTAGCGCGTTAACATTTGAAGTAGTCTGTGCAAAGATTCAGCAAACGAAAACGATCCATTTGCTACAGGGAGAGAGTGCGAGAAAGTCAAAGAGAGGAAAAGAGAAGAATTCGAGAAGAGTTAGAAAATGTGCCTTCTGGGCTTTTGGGTAATGAGTCATACTGTAAAAGTGGCTATTTTCATTTCATAGAAACTTAGAAACAAGCTTCTAAAGAAAATGCATCTATATATAGAGAGAAAGACTGATACTGTAAATGCAAAAACAAAGAGATACTAATTTAATTTTGCATTAAAATGGTTTATTGCAGAATATATATATATTTTAATGTTTACTTTTATATATCTAATTTACTTATATAAAACTTTAATTTAAAGGGTTAGTTCACCCAAAAATTCTGTCATTAATTAC
>NW_015508442.1:7926-9043 GCF_001515645.1 Sinocyclocheilus grahami | reverse complement strand
AGTCCTCCAGTTGTTGTTAGATCATGCTGTCTTGTTCAGTGTGTATAACCCGCTGCCCCTTGAGCACTCAAATGATCTAAACACACTTCTTGTGCTTGATGCTTCAGTTTTCTTTTGTGTTAAAAGGCCTCCAGTGTTTGCCGGTAATCTCTTTGTCTCTTTCTCTCACTTTCTCTGTCTCATTTTGTAATAGCTCACTAATCATAGACTACAATAAAGAACCTTAGAATTGCAATTTGTGAAGCCACGTGGGAGGGGGGAGAGCAGCGTAAGATGGTGGTTGACTTTGTGCAAATTAACTGAAGAGGAAAAGAGAGAAAGAGAAAAAAAGATGAAGATAAAAACACATTCATTCCCATAATGCCACAATTACTAAACTGATTGAGAGATCAAAAAATGATTTTTCATCTCAAATGCCTGGGTACAACAAAACTATTGCAAATAATCCATGGCCTACCAAATAAATAAAGTGTTGGGCTATGATATCATTCCTGATTTTAAGACGAACGTCAATGATATGTTTTGTAACATCTACATTTAAAGCCCCAAATTAGTTAGATTAGTTAGTTTCAAATCAAGACGTATCACATTTTCACACTTCATATACATAGAGGCCATTAGTAATAAAAAACATAGCATTAAAAAAATTAGATGAAACTGCGGTGTGTTTTGTTTCACTCGTGAACAAATGTGTTTTTAAATCTTAATTTAAATCTTTATTATTTATTGGTTTGACTTGTTGTATGAATGTGGCCCATACACTAAACAATAGGACATGTGAGTCATTCAGCTCGTTCATCGTGTATAAATGATAACCATTAGTCGACCAAAATTTTATTAGTCGCTTAGTCGCTTGAGAAAAAAAAATCCACAGGCGAAGTCATGTGGTCCGTGACGGACAGATCGTTAATGGCTGTCTTTGTGGTAGACCTAATACAGTACTCCGGCAGGACATCCAAATGCTTGCCTGTCATTCATAGACCTCAATTATGGCTTATCGTCTGAAATATGTAAGTATTAGCAGCCGCTCAATCTAATGCTAACCTGGCGTTCACTTCATCTCTTCAACTAAAACCAAAGAAAACACTAGTGTATCAATACATTATTAAAATGTTAA
>NW_015508442.1:5407-7115 GCF_001515645.1 Sinocyclocheilus grahami | reverse complement strand
CATTTATTAAAGAGAAACATTTTATCAAGAAAGAGAGGTAACCTGCTCTTTTTGAGAACCTGAATGATTCAGTGAGCAAATAAGCAACATCCTTTAGAATTCAAACCAGCTCACCTGTCAATCAAAGCGAAAAGTTAAATTTTTCCTCTGAGGTAATAGTTTTTAAATCATGATGCGCAGTCTGTCAGTAACTGGAGTTGCGCGTGAACCTGTTTACGTCTCATCGGTTGTCATCCTGAAGAGTGATGTCCCATGTCTGCAGGCTCAAGTGAACCATGTCAGCAAATGTATTCCTGATAGCTCTTTGTCAAATCCAAAATCAAGCTTGGGATTTGGATTTTTTTTATTGGTGAAAAAAATTACATTGTTTTGTTTTGTTCATGAGTCTTGAATTACACATGGAAAGAAATTGTAGACTCCTAGAACAAACAGACACATCACTCTTCTGCCTTTGAAATGCTGATTGATTAGATAGGCCTTTTTTCCTTATGACCAAACTTCTTATTTCGTTGTTGTGAACCGCTTCGTGTGCACCATGTTAATTCTCTATGTGTTTTGCAGCAGAAATCAGTGGAGACGTTTTCAAACAAATGTTTGAGTGCGTTTGTTTGTCTCGGCTGACAGCGCAGCAGTGCTTTAGTGTCTGCTTTGACATGTTTGTCAGCTTTCCTCTTCCCCTCTGCCTTCATTGACACGACCATGAGCTCTGTGATTTCATTCTCTGCCTGTCTCTCTCTCTCTCTCTTTCTCAGTTTCTCGCTTTTCCTGTTTCACCGATGTGCCTGAGCAGACATTTTAAAGCTGCGTGTGTAGTTTTAATGGGAGTTTTTGATTTCTCTCAAAGCACTAATATCCATAACCATTCATATTCATGGCCTGTATTAATAAAGAGGAAAATGAGCAAATCCGGGATCTTTCAATGCCAGTTGGCCTATTATCCTTCATTATCTTTTTTTAATGGCCTCACTCATGAATTGAATCAGAGACTGCTGCCGTTACTTAATAGAAAACTGGAGAATAGATGTAGAGAACAAGGGAGCACAGACAGATTGGGTGTCAGTTTTCTTGTTACTTTCACAAGAAAGGAATATTAAAAGCCTTATATATTCTCTGGATGATTATACTGTGAGGTCCAATGTATTGTAATGTTTCATTATGTAATACCTCATATTGCAATATTTGTCATCAATATATCGTGATATATTTTGTTTCAGGTATAACCTGTATAATATTTGTATGTTGTTCATCACTGGTTTTGCTTCAGGATCCATATTTTACATTGAACATAGTTGTTTTTTTCTGATTATTGTGCCCAAAATTATTGATTTTGCAGCAACTTTTCTTAGCTGTCATGCTATTTGCAGAATGTGTTGTTGTGGAGTGAAAATCTTTCAATAATGTTGATGATAATGTTGTTAATGTTGTCCCACGGGCAGCTTTGGGGCTCTCTGATCACTGTTTGGTTCCTCTTATACTGACCTACAGGCAGAAACTGAAATCAGCTAAACCTGTATTAAGGACTGTAAAAAGATGAACTAATGAAGCAGAGTGGGATCTACAAGCCTGTTTCGACCTCACTGATTGGAGTGTTTTTGAAGCTGCTGCCACTGATCTGGAAGAACTCACAGAGACTGTAACATCATATATCAGTTTCTTTGAAGAAATGTGCATTCCTACCAGGATTCATTTAACCTACAACAATGACAAA
>NW_015508442.1:0-712 GCF_001515645.1 Sinocyclocheilus grahami | reverse complement strand
AAAAAAGTGATATTTTTTTCAGATTCTTTGATTAATAGAAACCCCAAATTTTTAAACAGTTGTGTGTTAATTTAAACATGTATTTATATAAACAAATGGATTTGTTAATATTTAAATATTTTTTTTGACACATTGACAAATATAGGCTATTTAATCTTAAGTTTAACATGTGATTAAGATGTTGTAGTTTTCACATTCTGACTGGAGCACAATGTTTTTTTTTGTTTTAAAATAATTTTTTACCATACTGCAGTGTAATTATTTCTCTTACTTTATTTTTTTGTCAATTTTGTCAGTAATATTGTTGGAGAACTTAACACTGGATGTGCAGCCCTCATTGCTGTGCAACGTGTACAGGCCTGAACTGTCACGTAACACGTTGGGTCACGAGGTCTGCCAGCTTAAATCCTTTCATATGAAGTCTTCTTTAATATTAATGCCTGCTGATTAAACTGTCCAGAAATTATAATGAACCTGACAGAAAGTATCAAGTTTGTGCTGCTCTTTAAAGTCTAATGTTAACACCCTGAAATGTCATAAAACAGCTAAATATAGAGGTTTCAAGGGACACTCCGCAAATGTGGCTGATACGCTAGTTTGCTGGTAGTAAACATTTACTGTGATGGGCGTAGTTTGAAGATTAATAAAGTGAGTGTAGTAATTCTTATGTAGTGGGTCAGTGAGCTGTACTTTTATATCTTGTTTTAGGCCT
>NW_015508441.1:22026-22999 GCF_001515645.1 Sinocyclocheilus grahami | reverse complement strand
TGTGTGTGTGTGTGTGTGTGTGTGTGTGTGTGTCTGTCTGTGTTTTCAGGAATGACAATGCATCAGCTAATTAAAATAGTTTACAGCCATCCCATTTTTAACTTCCTGTTTTCTCAAAAGTGAACTTCTGTCTCGGTTTACTCATAGTGACATCTGTAGAAAACAACCGGTTTATTTTGTAGCGAATTACATTGTGAGCATAATTTCATGAGAACGATTAAATGAAAACAAGTGGCTTCCTGCCTTTCGCATTACCTTTAAACGCTCACACTCGCATGTAATTTCCCCTCACAAGCACACATTCTCATATACATACACACAAATACCGCATCACGTGTCTTGCCTCATGGGCGGGTCTGAACTATAATTACAGCCGTGATGTCATCTGCCACTCATTGTTGCCGCAAAATCTAGGTCACTGTTAACCCTTTCCCGTCATGCCAGGGGATTCCGCACACCTCGAAACGAGCCATTACTACACACTTTCCATGAGCTCTTTCGAAACCTATTAAATGAATAAATTGGGGTGATGATATACATTTACCCCACAGATCAAACGTTTACAGTAGAGTAGCGTCAGCTTTTATAGTCTATTGCAGAGCGCTTTCATGTTTTGGTTATCCCCACAACTACAGTACATTACGTCAATCAGAAGCCAAGCCAAAGGAAAGAAACACTACACAGAAACATCACCTCTTCAAGGAACCTCGAATGTTCTTCATGTTCACGGGTTTGGTTTGAAGTACCGGTCAACAATTTCTGGGTAGAGCGGAGTAATTATATAACAACACAACTTAACGTCACCGCACGTGTCGCATCATAGCAAACTGCCTAACAACGCTTGACAATGCCAAACCACAGTCATCCAAATCCAAAGTATTTTGAGAGCAAATGAGTATGTGATGCAAGCCATCTTCTCACGGCAAACTGGCAATTTGTGGCCGAGCGACAATGAAGTGTGACAGATGAGGGG
>NW_015508441.1:15360-16068 GCF_001515645.1 Sinocyclocheilus grahami | reverse complement strand
CAGAGGTCAGCTCAATGAAATATGGCCAGTATGGACACTGTAACACAGTAAGGGTTGTTGTTCTAGCTCTCCAAAGATAATATCTTTCCAATTTCAATCTCAAATACACATTCAAATACACAAAATCAACAAGGCAGGTGCTCAGAATAGGTTTTGTGCACACATGCCAAGTCAAAATGCTGTGTGAATCTGGATTTGGATTAGTTTGAATGAATACTACTAGGTTTCTCAATATTCAGTGATTTATTAATGAATGTTTTGCTGCACGTGTGAGACTTGAAAGGGTAGATTTTGGATCCGATCTCCTTCATGTGCTCAGTGAAGTGATGAGTAGGGAAAGAGGGTGGGACAGGCGAGGGGGGAAAGAGGGTGGGACAGGCGAGGGGGGATGGGTGACCCTTACAAACACACACACAGACACCATTTAAATTTAATCCACCTGATCCTTTGTCTGATCTTAGCTAGTAAACAAAAATGGCAAACTGGTCTTTTAAAAATTGTCTTATCGGATACTGATATTGTTAACAGCCTTACTACTACTACTAGTACTATTTGTTTTGAAATTGAGAGGAAATGCAAGTAGTACTTGCCCTTACAAAGTTAGCCACCATTAGGGTGTTCTGGATGGTTGCTAGCTGCTTACTTCCTGACCCAAGTCAAAGCAGTCCAAGTCTGTGATATTCTGATCTTTAGATATGACCCAAATGC
>NW_015508441.1:11683-14353 GCF_001515645.1 Sinocyclocheilus grahami | reverse complement strand
GTCTACAACTTTTTCCAGCTAAAATGTAACCATACCTTAAACTGTTTGGTCAATAATTAAGTTGAGGGAAAATGGAGGCAGAGTGTAAGAGAGAGGGAGTATTGTTGTTTCCTGTCATCGAATCAAAGGTCTAATTCTGTCCATTTCCCACACAAGCACACAAAGACATGGATACCTTTGCTTCAATTGTCCTCCCTGTCCTTTGCACTTTTAGCATTTCCTGTCTATCTGCATTTCTCCTTTACCTTTACCTTTCCACTGTTTCTCTTTTTCTTTTGCTTTCAGTACTTCTCATCTCCTCTTTCTGGTTCTCTTTTTCCCTCTTGCTCTCTCCCTCCCCCGTTCTCCTTCCTCTTCTATTTGGCCACAGCTCAGCCCCCATGCCTCCAATGGTCAAAGGTCAAAGAGCAGAGTATCTAAAGTAAGCAAAAGGAATTCTCTGCACTGAGACTCTAAACCTGCTCAGACACACATATACATACACCTGGAACCCATGTGAGTGTGGGACCCTCAAAAGACATGACAAAAGTTCCCAAGCTAAATAGATCAATCATAAAAAACAGACATATCATTAGTGGTGCTTGATTGGCAACATCTCACTTACTATTGCTCATATTCTGTTTGCACAATCCTATACCCCTAACTATTAAATGTCTGTGGCTGTGCATACATAATTTGTGCTTCAAACATGAATAATCCCTGAAATTGTGTGGCTTGTTGAGGAGAGCTGTGGTATTACTATTTAAGAGACTAGAGAAATTAAATTTTTTGTCCTTCCAAACAATAAAATTGGCATCAAAAACATACTTATTAAAGAAGAGACATGTTCTGGAATATGCTACAAAGCATTAATTACTCACTCTCATGTCGTTCCAAACCCGTAAGACTTTCGTTCATATTCAGAACAAAAATTAAGATATTTTTGATGAAATCCGTGAGCTTTCTGACCCTGCATAGAAAGCAATGCAACTGAAACCTTCCCAGGCCCAGTACGTAGTAAGGACATCATTAAAATAGTGCATGTGACATCAGTGGTTCAACCTTAATTTTATGAAGCTATGAGAATACTTTTTGTTCTTAAAGAAAATAACAATAATAACGACTTTATTCAACAATTTCTTCTCTTCTGTGTCAGTCTCTGTCGCCATTCACAAGAGTTTCATGATGTATGTGTGTGCATTTTTCTGTTTGTAAACAAGGTGCAGCGTATCCGGGTTCTACATCAGAATGCCAACTCCTGCATCAGCAGCACCACACGCATGCATCGTGGTACTCTTGTGAATGCGCGTCGAAGACTGACACAGGTTTGGAACGACATGAGGGTGAGTAATTAATGACAGAATTTTCATTTTTGAGTGAAGTTTTTTCTTGTTTTAATCATAAACTCACTTAATTTTGGTAGATATGACTTAACATCCAACTGAGCATTTTACTTCTTAAGTAAATGCATCTTAGTTTAAATATTTGTAATGGAAAACAAGTCAAAAATATTTAGTAAAAACATTTTTTTTTTGCAGTGTAGAGAATTAGGGTAGATTTAAGCCAGTAAACATCAACCTAGCAACCTTACACAATGCCCTAGCAACCAAAAAGCAATGTGCTCACCCTGTGGTCTGTGTGGGTCCTAACGCCCCAGTATAGTGACGGGGAAACTATACTGTCAAAAGCACCGTCCTTCGGATGAGATGTTAAACCGAGGTCCTGACTCTCTGTGGTCATTAAAAATCCCAGGATGTCTTTCGAAAAGAGTAGAGGTGTGACCTCGGCATTCTGGTCAAATTTGCCAATTGGCCTCTGATCATCATGGCCTCCTAACAATCCCCATATCTACTGATTGGCTTCATCACTCTGTCTCCTCTCCACCAATAAGCTGGTGTGTGGTGGGCGTTCTGGCGCACTATGGCTGCCGTTGCATCATCCAGGTGGATGCTGCACACTGGTGGTGGATGAGGAGATACCCCCTGACAATGTAAAGCGCTTTGAATGCCTAGAAAAGCGCTATATAAATGTAATGAATTATTATTATTATTATTAAAGGATGCATACCACTCTGTCCTCCGAGTAGCTCTGGGACTCTGAACACTGTTTGGTTCATCTTCTACCAGCCTACAAGCAGAAACTTAAATCTGTTAAGCCTGTAGTAAGAACTGTAAAGAGATGGACTAATGAAGCAGAGTGGGATTTACAAGCCTGTTTCAACTGCACTGATTTGAGTGTTTTTGAGGCTGCAGCCACTGATCTGGATGAGCTCACAGACACCGTGACATCCTACATCAGTTTCTGTGAGGACATGTGTATTCCAGCCAGGACTTATTTAACAATGACAAACCTTGGTTCAGTGCAAAACTCAAACAGCTTCGCCAGGCCAAAGAGGATGCCTACAGGAGTGGGGACAAAGCCTTGTACAAACAGGCCAAAAATAAATAAAAAATACACACTGAATAGGGAGATAAAAGTAGCTAAGAGAAGCTACTCTGAAAAGCTGAAAAAAAACAGATGTCAAGCAATGACCCAACATTAGTGTGGAAGGGCCTGAAATCCATCACCAACTACAAGACCCCATCCCCCAGCACTGTGGAGAATCAACTTTTAGCCGATAGTATGAATGAGTTTTACTGCAGGTTTGAAAAGCCTGGTCTCACACCTGCTCAGGACAACCTTCAGGACTTG
>NW_015508441.1:10628-11175 GCF_001515645.1 Sinocyclocheilus grahami | reverse complement strand
ACTGACATTGTCGCAGAACATGTCACCGTATGTTGCGGGAGTGACACTGATGCTGTCAGCCAGAGTATAACGTAGACTCTGTAACACACGCACTTAACGGCAGAATGATATTTAATTGATGATACATTTCGTTTTCTGTCAAGCGTATTAATTACATTGCGGAGTTAATTTATATAACAACTTAGGCTTCTTCATGTTTTTAATATGTCTCGTGTCCCTTTGTTTGCCTGAATATTTTGTCAAATACTTAAATAAAAATAATTGCACATTGTTATAAAATGGTTTAATTTCTTACTGCATAATTCTATAAAATTATTTTTTTGAAATATTAAAGCCATAGATGAGATCGATTGCGCTCGCCAATGTATTGATAATGCTACATGCACGCAATAGGTGTCAGTACCAAAACCAAAGTTTACAGTAACGGATGCGACTATGCCACGAGACAAATATTAAACACATGAAGAAGCCTAAGTTGTTATATAAATTAACTTCGCAATGTAATTAATAGGGCTGTGTATCACCAGCAAAGCCACGATACGATACG
>NW_015508441.1:8309-9756 GCF_001515645.1 Sinocyclocheilus grahami | reverse complement strand
ATCTTGTTTTTAAGCCCATAAATAATAATGTACTCATTCTAATAAGTTTATATTGTAATGTACTCATTTCAATATATTTTTAAAAGTCATATTTACATTGCTGGTAGGTTATCATTGCACAAATTAACACACTCTCTACGTTTAAAAAATTAAAATTAAAATTAGAAGAGTTCTAAACTAATGCGCTGTCTTCTGGACCTAACACACACAAACACACGCTCAGTCACTCACACAGATCACGTTGCGGCCTCACTCAGACATTCAGGAACAAGCTTTTTAGCGCTGCCTCGCAATTTGATCAACTAAATAGCTTAATCGCTCAAGAGCTACATTATCTTTCTCAACAAGGAGCTGGTAACATCGTTGTTTCTAAAGGAATTAAAGCCACAGCTTCACTGTTAATAGAGAAACGCGGCAAAACGGTGCTAATTCATACATACACAGCCTCTCTCTCTCTCTCTCATAAATGAACACTTGATGAATTACACTTTTCTGATAATAGAATATTGAAGTGGATCAATCGCTAAACTGCAAGCTAAACTAAAACCGGTGTTTTCAGAAAGCAAGCGCATTTATTCACAATGGAGAAAGAGTGTGCGTGCACATGGTTGCCAGGTTGACAAAGATAAGTAACACACTTAGCAGATATTTCTGTATTGCACAAGTGGGAAGCTCTGTTTCGGGGATTACGTCTCTTTATATCAGGCAACCCAGTTGTGTTCCTCTGCGGCCAAATTAAACCTTTTTATAGTCTATATATTAGGCTCTATTAATAATTTTCTCGCACTTTTCTGCTCAATTTTAAACGTTGTTCTTGTATTCACAATATCGCCACAATATCGATACTGGGATAGCTGTATCGATACTCGTATCGTCAAATCGTCAATCTCTGTGATGATACATCGTCGTATCGGGGGGATGCTTTAAAAATACCTTTTAAACCTTTTTAACTGATAGTATTAATTGTTTTTTTTTTACTTTCGGTTAACCGTTAAACGGTTAATATGAACATCCCTAGTTGTTTATGCTCTAACAGCAACATTACACACTAACTAAAGTTCAAGAAGTGAAATCATAATCAACCAACCCTTTAGTAATTTTTTAACAAGTATTTTTCATTGTTAGTTCAAGTTAACTAATATACTTGACTAATGTTAACAAATGGAATTTTATTTAAAAGTGTTACCAATTAAAATACCTATATGGAAGTGAAACCACTGAATGTCTTGTATTGAAAGGACCACATTAATGTTTGAAATCTACATAAAAAGAGTCAAACAATCCTCATTTGAGACATGTTTACTGTATTTCATTACAAACTAAGCAAGTATGGAGGGATAAAGAGACATGTCAAGACAGGACAGGTGAGGAATGCATCTAGGAGGAATAATAATAGCTAATTAACAGGAAGTAATGACTGTAGCCCTGCCTTTGAGTGTTCACATCA
>NW_015508441.1:0-588 GCF_001515645.1 Sinocyclocheilus grahami | reverse complement strand
AAAGACAGAACAGTTAGCATGTTTTGCTCAAACGTTCGCCATGGCGTTAGAACTGGTACACCTGTGTCGCTTGTGAAAACACAATAACGGCGCCGTGGGTGTCTTATCCTTAATCTTACAGATTAAGGGGCGGTACTATTATAATGAGATTCCACGTCACCAAGGGAATTAAATCAGACGCACTCGTTTTCTCAGACGCTTGCAGAAAAAGGCTTTTCAAAGCAAAGTTACTGGGTTAATCTTTTTCACGTTTCCTTGATTGGTAGATGCACCGGGGACCTGATTATAGCACTTAACACCTGGAAAAGTCAGATTTTCATGATATGTCACCTTTAAAGGGGGAAAAAATATCACTTTTGACAACACTGACTTTTAAAAGACTATGTAACAAATAAGAAAAATCCAATCAATAAATAAACAGAAAACAATAAATGCTTATTTACCTTGGTGACAGGATCAAAAGTGTAAGTGCCCTGTGAGGGGTTGAGGTTGGCATTGAGGACGCCACGGGGCAGCTGACTGCTCACCAGGACTGATTCCACTGCCTTACCCATAGTCTGCTTTGGGCCGAGGGTGAGCTCAAAACGA
>NW_015508440.1:22030-23020 GCF_001515645.1 Sinocyclocheilus grahami | reverse complement strand
TCGTGGCATTTACTAGTAATTACTAGGACTGTTAGTACACATTTATAACACTAAATCTTAAACTACAGAGTGTAACAAAATATTTTGCATTACTTTCATGGTAATTAAACTTATTTTGCCAGATATAGATATATGAATAAGAAGAACATTTCCAGGATTCAATATTGAGAATATGGGTTTAAATGTTCTTAATTGGTCCTAAAGATTTAAAGCCCTGTTTATTCGTTTTCGTTATTTAGTTTCCTTTCATTTTACAAATAAATATATTTATTTTCTAGATATTTATACATTACATTTGCTATGAAATCTGGAATATTCTGGTCAAACTACAGAGTGCCTAACCACAACAACAACTGCATGAAGAAAATAAAGCCTATTTTTAGGATCATTAAGATTTTTGTTTTGTGACATTATTTTCATGATAATTAAACACAATTCACCACAAATTCGTATTACTCTTAAAAGAAAGCAGAACATCTGGAGCATTACAGTTATGAGAATATGGGTAAAATGTTTTTAATTGGTCCTAAAAATAAAAATAGGCTCTCTTTATTCATTATCTAATGAAAAAGAAAGTTGTTTATTTTTTTTATGTGTTTAGTATGACATGTTGTTTGACTGATATCACCTCCTGATAAGAATAGAGCAGTGTAGTATTATTTTTATTTTATTAAATTTGTTTCTTGTTTGCTTTTGTGAAAACCTTTGCAATCCCTTTCTGATTTATTCAGACAGAGACAGAGAACTCATGAGCTTGGAGTGATGTTTAAAGTACAATTAAAGTGACATTTAAAGTTCTTGAAGAAAGATTTTTTTTTGGAATTATTATTATTATTATTTCTGATAATGACAAAGTTGTTCCTGGGATCTAATTGAAGTGATTTAGGTTCACCAGAAGAGAGGGAAAGAGACCGAGAGGCAGTGAGAGAGGTGCGGTGGTCCTCTTCGGACGGGTGTGTTAAATTTAGCCAGAATTTATGAGACTTTAAT
>NW_015508440.1:20260-20593 GCF_001515645.1 Sinocyclocheilus grahami | reverse complement strand
TGCTTTTATACAAATTCAACTGACAAGTTCATATTTGAGACAACATTGCCTGTTATTTTTTCTGTTTTTGCTCCACCAACATAATGTTAAATTGATCTAGGCTACACAATATCACAATACTATGCACAACCTGTTTGAAGCTCGTTTCACGAGCGCTTGTCGCTTCAGATTCTTCCAGAATCGCCTCCCATCTGCCGAAATATCGTGATGTTCATCCATTCCATATTCTCTCAGTTTTCCTGAAGCCAGTCGACGTACTGTAAACAGATGAATGAGTGCCAAATGTTTGCAAAAATGTCCGAGCAACACACAGAAGTGTTTTTTTTTTTTTTT
>NW_015508440.1:16707-18167 GCF_001515645.1 Sinocyclocheilus grahami | reverse complement strand
TTTTGATAGTGTTTGTCATTTTTATATTTTTTTGTCTATATAGATAATTTAGTTCGTATTAATTTTTATTTCAGTATTTAACTGTACTTATTTTAGTATGTCAAGGTAAGTAAAATAAGCTATATATATATATATGTTTTGCAAGAAAATACTATTTTGGTGTGCTTGTACATTTAGCAGCCAATTTCAAGCCTCACACAATTGATTTTAGTGTACGTGCATAGGATATTATTCGGCTCTGTTTCAAAACCTAGAGAACAACCTTGCTGTCTGCATTGGCAGCTGGCTTCTATGACAGGATCTCAACAAAAAAATGAATCTCATAAGTGATTTGGAAACTCTAAACTGCTTCTTTAACATCAGGCTGTTGAATGTGAATCATCTCTCAGTCAGACACATCAGAGCTCGTTCTGTCTCGCTTCATTCTGATGAACAGGTTGAATAGATGAAAACCTCTCGAGGCCAATTTACTCTCTGCTCTGGAAGGTAAGACACGCGTCCCTCTCTTTAACTGCACTCGGGAGAGGACGACGCATGTGTCTCTACAGGGAGGGAATCTGACATCTGTGGAAACATTCTAGCACTGATTCTGGATCAGCGGGAGGCTGCGCTCGTGCTGCGATCAACACTTCTAATAGATCAGCAGGAACAACTGAAAGACAATGAATATAGGACACTCACTGCTAAAGAATAAGAGACAAAGATGAGAATATGTCTGAAACAGAAAACGAACATATTGCACAAATACTGTACATCAGTGCAGATTTGTATTGAACGTTAAGAGCAACACCAAAAAATGCTTTTTAAAAATAAATAAATAAACATTATAGATATGTATTTTATTCTTACTTTTCCCCCACACCCATTCTTTCAATATTAATCTAGTATATTCCATCATAACTATATCAGTTATTATGTTTAAAGCTATATTTGAAGTCAAAATATGAAAATATAAAATAATTGTAAAATTTATTGTGTGAAAATTATTCATATTTATTGTTTTTTTAATTCATTTTTTTAGCAGTTGTTTAGATTTATTATTAATGATGTCGAATGATGAAAACAAAGAAAAAGTTTAACAGAATGTTTTTGTTGTGCTTCATTTGCAATCAAGCTGTAATTTAGTCAAAATATGCAAAAACTGAAGATATTATTGTGTGCATTTAGAAAACATAACATGCTGAATGTAAAATGACGCAGACAAATGTGTTACCCATTTTATTTCATAATGTTTATGTTGTCATTTTACATCACAGAATGCTATTAAACGCATACATCATTTAAGATTTGCATTCTCTGATGCATTTACAGTATACAGACTGTTGTACAGTATGTAGTGTACTTACTACATGCTATGAAAGAAACATGAGTAGTCGGCTGTTTTGAACACACACACAGACAAACTAAAAGTTTGACGGATCAAGATTGAAGAGTACAGTAACAGTGAAACATCACGAGAT
>NW_015508440.1:7895-9384 GCF_001515645.1 Sinocyclocheilus grahami | reverse complement strand
GTTTATTGAGCTGCATTATTGGCCTGCTGCTGTTCGGCTCGGCGGGACTCTCAGCGAAATATCTACAGCAGAATTCATCCAATCAGAAAACATTACTGCTTCTGTAAGAATGATAACTTTACTATAGCTACTAGATTTGTGGTATAAGCTTGTAAGGTTTATTAGATAACCCATCATCGGTCAGAAAACACAAAGGCCTGACTAAAACTCACACCACTCGTTCATTGAGTCAGTGCTGCTGTATGTTTCTGAGAAAGATAGCAATGCACTTTTTTCTGCCAAAAATACAGCATTTTTCAATTCATGATGGTGCTGTAAATTAAATTGTTACATATTCTATCATAATTGTACAATACTATCGTATTTTGTACATGCAATGTTAAAAAAGCTAGTTTTATTGCAAACAAAAAATACTGTAATAATTGCATCCATTTCAACAATATGACTGTTATTACAAATGCTCCATGCATTGGGAAAAAAAAATGCCATGGTTTCTCACAAACACACCCACAACTCTGGGCTCAAAAAAAAAAAAAAAAAAAATTGACTTGAACTCACAATTTGTCTGCATTTTGAAGATGCTACGATAAAATGATGAATAAAAAATGCACATCAGATGTGTTTCTGTTTTTTTACGTTTCTATTCAATTTATGAAGGTGCTGTAATTGAAATTGTTTATATATTATCGTAATTGTACAGTGCTGTCACATTTTAGACATGAATATGTTTTATTGTAAATTTAAAAAGAATTTGCAATTTCGTACTAGTTTCACTGTTAATGACTTATTTTTTGGCATCTATGGTTCCACGAAGAATCTTTAACACCTACTGAACATTTCTATTGCACTAAAGGTTCTTTAGATCATTAAGATGTTCTTCACACTAAAGGTCCTTGCACACTGAGTCCGAAATATTCGTGTGCGTTTTTTTTTCTTTTCGTATTCTTCATCCTTTCCTATCAAAATGCTTGCTACGGATGCGAAAACGTGAAAATTCGCACCTGGTCCGATTTTTTTATTACAACGAAAGTTTCGGAGGCAGTGTAAACGTGACTTACACAACATGAGGTCGTATTTATTTTTTAACGTTTTAAACTTTAGACGAAAATTTGAGACTCAGTGTGCAACGACCTTAAGAAAAAAATGGTTCTTTTAAGAACTGTTCACTGACACAAAATGGTTCTTCTGTCAGTGTGAAAATCCCTGTTTAATGTGATTCATAACTGACTTTGCATTAAATCAGGTTATGAGCGAGTAGTTTAACATCCAAACAATGAGAAACATCACCATTTAACTATATGTTGACTGATTTGAGAGAACACACCCTGTTTCCTGTGAAGAAGTCAAAGCTCATCATCGGTTTATTTTCATTTTGTTCAGCTCATTTACAATTCTCCTGAACATCAAAATAAAACACACAAGATGCCTGCAAATACAATTAGGCTGGTGACCCAGAGCCGCGAGGAGAGCGAGAGAGATCTGAGGCCCT
>NW_015508440.1:5540-6180 GCF_001515645.1 Sinocyclocheilus grahami | reverse complement strand
GTGTGTGTGTGTGTGTGTGTGTGACCAGGCCGTGATGTCAGTCGGAGGTGAAGCGAGCGGAGATCTTCACAGCATCTTCTCCAGGGATCCGCAGCCACGCACACCTCCACTTCTGCTTTCACACCATCTTCTGCTCTCCTTCTTCACCCTAAAACAGGCTTTTAGACATCGGTGTCATTTACGGTGGGGACGCGTGTATCCCAGACACTTTGTCGTGGCTGATTTTGGGAGCAGGGATGGAGCCGGCGCTCCAGAAGTCTCTCTGCGCTCCTCAGCTTCTCTCCGTCGTTTGACCTCCGCAGGGAGACGCAGAGGTGAGAGTCTCTGAAGGTCTTTTTCTTTTCCCACTTCTCCTGCTCTCCTCCTTTACCTTTCAGATGACAAACGAAGTGTAAGTCCACAATCCCTGAGGCCCACACCAACCAGACACACACACAGTGTACCGTCCTTCAAGTTATGAGTCAGTAAGATTTTGCACACCAAGGCTTAATTTATTTGATTAAAAATACAGTAAAAACGGCAAAATTCTAAAATATCATTACAATTTACAATAAATGGTTTCTATGTGAATATCTGTTAAACTGTAATTTATTGATGTGACCAAAGCTGTATTTTCAGCATCATTCCTCCAGTCTTCAGT
>NW_015508440.1:3704-4472 GCF_001515645.1 Sinocyclocheilus grahami | reverse complement strand
GGCCCGGCCCAGGGGCTCCGGCTGCTGGCATCAGACTGCTGGCGCTCGCTGAACACAGACACACACGGCACAAACAAAAGAGACAGACAACTGACGCTACCGCATGGTTTCAGATATCTGAAATACTGACCCGAGCAAATTAGCAGCAGAGTTTACTGCTACAAAACACCTGTGGTACAAAAAAAATGCAATTATGAGTATTGCATTTAAATGAAACATGAAATACTGTACTGAAGCATTTGTACACACATAATCTGACTTATTTGAAATGATATTTCATATTTAAACTGGAAGTAGATGCGGGGCATTTTGAAGGGCTCATTCTCTTTTTTAATAGCCAAAAGGCCTGGTTTAAATCACAGCCATGAACAAAGACATGATACTTGCCAGTCACTGGCAGGGGGAGGGGCATTCTCATCCTAGAGATATTTTGATTGGACAATTAATGCCATAGTGCAGGATGAGTCATCAGTATTTCTGGTCTGTTTTCCTGGAAGAGAAAAACTATATTTTGTCAACTAGGACTAGTCGAAGTTTAAAATGAACAGACACAGACTAAAAAGCCATTTAAGACAGTAAACAGGGCTGTATACTGCTCAAAGCTTTGGGGTCATTGTTATATATATATATATATATACTGTATATAAAGGCTTCATTTATTTGATAAAAAAACTGTAAAATCCTGAAATATTATTACAATTTAAAATTAATGTTTTCTATGCAAGTATATGTTAAACTGTAATGTATTTCTGTGATGCGCAGCTGTAT
>NW_015508440.1:1830-3323 GCF_001515645.1 Sinocyclocheilus grahami | reverse complement strand
TACGTTTGGGAGACACTGCAGAAACATGTCAGACTGATCCGGTGTATATATTTAACCAAACTTTTCATTTTAATGAAAAATCCCCGATGAGGTCCTTTTAATCCGCCCATTGTTTTGAGTTTAAATGGAGATCCTGAGATCATAGGCTATATTCATATTCAACATGAAACTGAAAATAATTTATAATAATGCAAGCTCCAACAACTTTCAGGTGATGTGAACAGCTTGTTTTATCAGTCCACATCGGTGATATATCATATAGTTCAGATGAACCCGCCCCTAAACAGCTTGTAACAACAAAACAAACTGTGATTGGTCACTTCACATGTCAATCAGATGGACTCATCCAAAGTGGGCGGTTCTTAGCCAGAATAAACTGCAATTTGCAGATGTCAAAGAATATAACGCAGCAGACAGTAATTCTGACTCGCACATCAATTTATAAATTAAAAATAAAAAACTGAAAACAAGAATTCACAAATTGTATTCATAACCGGAGAGTTTCCTGAAATATCTCTCCGCTCACATCAACATAATACTATATTTCTGCCGTGCACAAGCGTGTCGGGTTTCACATTAGCTGTATTTCTAAGAGAAAACAGCTTTCATCTCAACACATTTGTCAATCTTCGCTTTGCCAGGCCTCATTTGGCCTTTCAATCCCCTCGCTCTCGATGCCGTGGGTGATAATGAATGTTTTCCTTGCTCTTTCTCATTAAATGCTTCACATACATGATGATAATCGCATGTCTTAAATGCATGCAAATTCAAAGCGTTTCAAAAACAGGTAAATATGATGGTATTCAAATTCACACCTGATTCATGAAATGTGCATGAAATTATCCAGGACTAATGAGCTACACTGAGGACGGAGGGCCTTTTTTCTTTTCCTCTTTCCTTATCTGTGAGCACTCTTTTAAAAGCCACCGTTGTATTATTATTCCATTTATTATTGAGTCCTCCTGCATTAATCGTTTGTTCTGTGTGCGTGAATGTTGAACATGTACTTACAGTAAATCCTTTGAGAGAGTTTTCTGCGCTGATACTGAATCTACAGCAACAACATCAATCAAAAGTTTTAGTCTTAATTGAGTGTAATGAGAAACAGCAGTAAGTGCCAAAAACCAAGACAAAGCAATAAATAGACAACATGTCTTCACTGACTGCACACAGCAACCGATGAGTCTTCTGAGCTGCTTCCTTTAAAACATTACGAATCAGTCTCGGACTCATGAATATATTGGTTTAAACCGATCTAATGACTCACTGAATAATTCCATAATTGGCCGATAAAAATTATGCTTTATCAAAACAAGATTATCATGACGTCAATATAAACCATTCAGAAGTTTGGGGATCGTAAGATTTATTTTATTATTATATATTGGAATAAAATAATATTTTTGGTCAGCAAGGACGCATTAAATTGGTCAAAAGTGACAGTAAAGACATTTCTATTTCAAATAAATGCTGTTCTTTTGAACTTTCTGTTC
>NW_015508440.1:0-475 GCF_001515645.1 Sinocyclocheilus grahami | reverse complement strand
ATACATTACAGTTTACAACAAATGTACATAGAAAACTGTTATTTTGCATTGTAATATTTTATAATTTTGACTATTTTTTTAATAAAAAATAAATGTATATATACATAAATAACCGAACTGCCGCAGTCACAACTTGCTACTGTTCACTTGTCAGGAGTGAAGTTTAAACGTGAATATACGGTTTTGTGGATTGATCTGATCCTCTGAGACACACATTGTCATCTTGCGTTCACAAATGAGCTAAAGACACAAAAAGAAAGAAACGTCTGAAACGGAATAAATGACCAGTGTGTGAAGATGATCTGCATTGAGTGTCATTGATTATGTCAGCCGTCACAGGTAGACGTGCTCGGGGTTCACTCTCGCCAAACTGTCTGTCACTCTGACATTTCACTGGGGAAAGCCAGCGAGGACGTTCCTGACAGGAGCGCTGGTGTCTGTGGTCAGACGCTGAAGAGCTGGAGCTCTCTGTGGT
>NW_015508439.1:20052-23021 GCF_001515645.1 Sinocyclocheilus grahami | reverse complement strand
TCGCTTCACATCAGCTGGTGGGCATGGCTCAGCACCACTATGAATTAACCTTTCCCGAGAAGAATTTGGGAGCAGCTGGGGGTGTGGGGGGTCAAATGTGTCAAGAGATGTGTTGAGCGGTCTGGCTCCAAACTCATTGTCACCACTGCCATCAGTCTCGATTGTCTCACTGATCTCTGACATCATGTCTTTCAGCACCTCTTCGAAGCCTCGTCCACTCAGTTTCGCTAACTTCTTTATTTCATCAAGGTAGGCTTTGGTAACACTGCAGCCAATTTTAGTTGTGTACACACTTGCCAGAGCTTGAACGTAGTATTTTACATCTGGATTGTCCTTAAGTTCATGTGTGTAGGGCAGAAGAGGGGCTAAGGCTTCAATAGCAACGCCATCTTGATACTCAATAATCAGGTTTTTATAAAACTCTGAGTTAATGTCAGTAACTGGGACAAGTCTCATGGAGCCATACTTCTTAAGGAAGTCTACGATCTCCTCATCTTCTGGTGATTCAAGCAAACCACTCACCATTACTGCATTGGGGACTTTGATACCTGAGCTTATGAACTCCATGTTTGGTAAAGAGTAATCTATAAACTGTGAACTGTGGTTCACTGCTAACACATAACCAGACTCCTGGCTGGCTCGCCACTTGTAACCCGTGTCTCAGGTTAGTGTAACTGATAACTAATTTAAGTATCACTTCTGCGGTTGGCTCGCCACTGACCACTAGGGTCAGATTCAGATGGTCTATCCCTTTCTAAAACCAATCTATACATACAGTACAGAATGCATTAATTACAATTGCCTCATTTCTGTTCAGATCTAATCAACTTTTCTCCATTCAAATGTCAAATCAAATATAACCAATTGTAAAGGATATAAATACTCTAATCATTATGCAAATGAATAGGTACACATCACACCACATAACATAAGTCAGTTCCAGTGGACAACAATCAATCAATCTTGTACTTCCATCTCACAGTATAGAAATAAAATCATGAGATTTCTGAAACCAGATATTTATGTTTTTAACCTTTTAAATCTATTTATGCATCTTAATAACATTTTAAACATCACATTTTAATATATTTATTCTTTTAACAGCTAAGATGAACTTCTGCTCCTCATATACATATCAAACATGTATATTGGCAATTAAATGAACTAAATCACCCTTATTTTACATATGAAAACAAGAGGATAAATACTCCCTCAATCAAATGACTTTTAAGTCAACAAAACAGTATGAAGGCACCTTTAGCGGTGTGAATACTATCAAAGATCTGCTACAGTGGTGACTAGCTTAGCTAGCCTAAACAAACCAAATCAAATTTGCATTTAAATGTTAACGATTAGCACGCGGCTAGCGCGATTAGCGATCTTTTATGAGCATCTCAAACAACATAAAACAATCTGAATCGGTATCTATATGGTATCAAACTGCAAGAATCAGGTTCACAACTCCGATTGGTTTTAAAAGAACGGTATTTCACGTCATAATAGAGCTAGCACAATCAGCATAACACTCGCATTAGTATTAGCATCCTTACCGGAGGTATCTTGAGAAGCTCGCTGTCATGCGGCTTAACTCTCTCTCTCACAGCTTTCAACCAGTCCTTGTTGCTTTCTAGTAGCGTCTTCACCGGAGGAAAAGCGTGTTTTATTTAATAGTAAATTCCCTGGGGTGTACGCGCCACCCACAGGCACAGTAGAGAGTTGCACTCCAGTAACCTTGTGCGGGTTACACTTTACCCTGGCCATGACATGGAGGAGAGTTTGAGAGCCCAGCGGTTGAGAGGGGCCCAGAACGATGCTTGCTGGGGGCCCGACCACCCCCCACTGAATGTGATTTTGAGGAGGCCCCATAGCAAAATCAGTGCAATGGGGCCAGAATTCCTAACAACAGCACTGAGTGCAATCATGGTTTCAGGCCCATCCACAGTTTATCACCTTGTATTTACCCCCGTACACCCCTTTCCTTACTGTAACCCGACTGAGGAATTGTTCTCCACATGGAGGTGCAAGTTTCACAATAGGCCCCCTCACAAACAAGTCACTCTTCTCCAGGCCATAGATGATGCCTGCAATGACGTCACAGGAGACCAATGTCAGGCCTATTTTTGCCATGCCGGAAGATTTTTTCCCAAGATTTTAGCTAATGAAAACATCCATTATGATGTGGCCAAAAACCTGTGGCCAAATTCACAAGACAGGGTTGATAAAAACATAGAAGTGCAGTGAGTGACATTTTACCGTAGGCCTACTGTAGTTTTTTCTTATCTTTTTTTCTTATTTCAACTTTTTGGAAAAACCTGCTGTGAGTTGTTTATTTCATCAATAATTTTCCAATTTTGTTTAAATCAATCAATGGATACATAGAATTACTAAGCAAGCACAATGCAACAAACATGTGCCTCCGCGTTAACGCCGATACCATCCGTGCAAGACAATAAAGTAATCCCAAAGCTGGGCGGTCACTACCAATAAAAACAATTAAATAAAAAATAAAAATTTCTGCTGTAAAACAATTGACAGCCCAGGTAGCTGAACTCAATGTCCGGGTGCAAGAACTCCAGCAGAAGGCCCTGGCCAGCCGATCTCGTACCCTGCTCCCTGTCTCAGTATGAGGACACCATTCACTCTTGTCCAGCTCTTGTTGATTCAGGAGCTGAGGGCAATTTCTTGGACGTTTCTGTTGCAGCGCAGTGGGGCATTCCTGCCATTCCTCTCCCTTCCCCTATCTCTGTCTGCTCCCTCAATAGCCTTCTCCTTTCCTCTATCACCCACACCACCCCTTCAGTAAATCTATGGTCTCTGGCAATCACCGTGAGGTAATTGAGCTGTACCTCCTTGACTCCCCGGGTGCTCCTGTTGTCCTGGGGCACCCGTGGTTGGTGCAGCACAACCCTCACGTGGATTGGTCCTGGAACTCTGTGTTATCTTGGAGTCAGTCCTGTCTTGCTTCATGT
>NW_015508439.1:19331-20042 GCF_001515645.1 Sinocyclocheilus grahami | reverse complement strand
CGATGATATCCTCATCTTCTCTCCCTCCTTACAGGTACACACTCACCACGTTTGTCAGGTGCTACAATGGCTGCTAGAAAACCAGCTTTATGTCAAGGCGGAGAAGTGTGTGTTCCACGCCAAATCCGTTTCGTTCTTGGAGCATATTATTTCAGTGGAGGGGATCAAAGCTGATCCTACTAGGTACACACTCAACACGTTCGTCAGGTGCTACAACGGCTGCTGGAGAACCAGCTTTTTGTCAAGGCGGAGAAGTGTGTGTTCCACGCCAAGTCAGTTTCGTTCTTGGGGCATATTATTTCAGCGGAGGGGATCATAGCTGATCCTGCTAAGGTAAGGGCCGTAGTCGAGTGGCCAATCCCTGACTCTCGGAAGGCGTTGCAGCGGTTCTTGGGGTTCGCCAACTTCTATAGGCGATTCATCCAGAACTTTAGCCTAGTTGCTGCACCCGTAACAGCACTCACCTCACCCAAGGGACCGTTCAGGTGGAATTCTCAGGCTCAGGAGGCCTTTGATGTTCTTAAGTCCAGTTTCATCTCTGCTCCTGTTCTTTGTCTTTCAGATCCTGAACGGCAGTTTATTGTTGAGGTGGATGCCTCGGAGGTCGGGGTAGGCGCGGTTCTGTCCCAACGGTCCCCTAGAGATGAGAAGGTGCACCCCTGTGCCTTTTTCTCTCACCGCCTGAGCCCTGCAGAACGAAATTATGACATA
>NW_015508439.1:16485-17620 GCF_001515645.1 Sinocyclocheilus grahami | reverse complement strand
CCCTGACTCTCGGAAGGCGTTGCAGCGGTTCTTGGGGTTCGCCAACTTCTATAGGCGATTCATCCAGAACTTTAGCCTAGTTGCTGCACCCGTAACAGCACTCACCTCACCCAAGGGACCGTTCAGGTGGAATTCTCAGGCTCAGGAGGCCTTTGATGTTCTTAAGTCCAGTTTCATCTCTGCTCCTGTTCTTTGTCTTCCAGATCCTGAACAGCAGTTTATTGTTGAGGTGGATGCCTCTGAGGTCGGGGTAGGCGCAGTTTTGTCCCAACTGTCCCCTAGAAGCCCTGCAGAACAAAATTATGACATGGGTAACAGGGAGCTGCTGGCAGTCAGGCTGGCTCTGGGGGAATGGCACCATTGGTTGGAGGGAGCAGCGCAGCCCTTCTTGGTTTGGACGGATCATAAGAACCTGGAATATATCCATTCGGCCAAGAGGTTGAACGCTCGCCAGGTCCGCAGGGCACTCTTCTTTGGGCGATTTAACTTCTCCCTCTCGTATCGGCCGGGTTCCAAGAACACTAAGCCTGATGCCCTTTCTCGTCTGTTCAAGGGTCCTGGGAGGGATGTGGCTCCGACACCATTCTCCCCAAGGGGGTGGTAGTGGGATCCCTCTCTTGGGATGTTGAGCAGCAGGTGGGGAAGGCTGTGCGGGAGGGGGTGGCCGGAGGGTTGGTTCTCCAAAGCTGCCCATTTCATTCCATTGCCCAAACTCCCCTCCGCCAAGGAGACCGCAAAGGTGGTGGGGGACCACTTCTTCCGGATTCATGGTCTTCCGGTGGATGTGGTCTCCGACAGAGGACCACAATTTGTCTCCCGGTTTTGGAAAGAGTTCTGTAGACCGATCGGAGCCTCGACGAGTCTGTCTTCAGGTTTTCACCCTCAGACCAATGGGCAGTCCGAACGAGCCGACCAGAATCTCGAGAGAGCTCTCCGCTGTCTGGCATCACATAGACCGAGTTCCTGGAGTCAACAGCTACCGTGGGTCGAATATTCCCACAATTCTCTTCCTGTAGCGTCCACAGGTATGTCTCCCTTTCAATGTTCCATGGGTTATCAACCACCTCTTTTCCCTGCTCAGGAACCCGAAGCTGTGGTCCCGTCTGCCTTGGCCTTCGTCCGTCGGTGTCGCCGC